>NC_056726.1:281197403-281272403 GCF_019279795.1 Protopterus annectens | reverse complement strand
CTGTCAAGCCAGTTGTGGGCTGAGCACTGATATGTGGTATTGAATGTGTATATCCTCTGACAGACAAACAGATGCTATATATGGCAGTTAACTGATATCTGTACTGTATAATGTTAAGTGTGCCACATGACTTGCTCACACATATCGTTTACTTGTCTTCCAGGCTTATGGCTCATCACAGGAATCCCTCATACACAGCCGCAGAGGAACAGGAAATCCACCACAGCCTGGTTCAGCACTATACCCTGCTGTTTTCCAGGGCCAGCCAGCACCAGCAGGAGTGTACTGCACTGTGGCAAAAACTTGTTTGTTGGGTAAATGACATAGGCATGCATAGCCGGACATATGAGCAGGTACACCATCACTACAGTGATTTAATTAGACATGTCCAGCGGTGTGCATCTGATATCATAGGTTCATAGGTTCATAGGTTCATAGATTAGTACTAAGCTAGCTGCCCTTGTGAGCCATTTTAAGCTTAGCCAATTATCCCTTGACAACATCTTGCCACAGGTGGTGGGGTGGCCATACACCCCCCCCTCACCAGAGTGGAGGAACTGCTGCTAAGTGTGGTGGCTCCTGGCCTACAGCAGCAACAACATCACACATGTGTCATCATGGAGGCCAGAGCCACCCAGCATGGTGACATGGAGCGTGCAGGTAACATGCCCTAGCTGTAGACTACTGTTACCTGTATTGTTAGATTATGCATATGTGAGATGTGTACTGTGTTTAGCAGTTGTGCTGCCTATTGTGTGCAATACTGATAATTTGAATAGTATCTGTATACCTATGCCTGTTGTTCTACTGTAGTTTAGCACACTCACAGTAGCAATGTCACAGTTGTGGCCACTGACAAACTGTGTCATATTCTTGCAGGTCCCTCTGGTGTGACAGCAGGGCAGACGACACATGCTGGTGAGTGTGTTAACACTTTAAACTTGGTATTGAACTGTGCATGTCATAGGTGAGGTGTAGGCCATGTACACATAACACACCTACGCGTAATGCATGCTGTACATGTTTGCTGTGAGACATGAAACATCTCAGTAAAGTCAGTAGCTGCCTCAATCACATGCAATGCACAGAGCATCAGACACAAATGTGGCAACACTGTACTGCACATTGGATAGGCATAGTTGACACACATGTACACAATATAACACGTTTGTCATACGCAGTACACCTCAACATGCTACACACAGTGTAACTGGACACCCACTGCCAGGTCACACTTCAGTATCCCACATGTCATCCACACACAACACATAATATACCTGAGGGGTAGGGGCCTAGCATGGGGCTGTGCAACACTCCTCAACACATAACACAGTCATGTTAGGCAATGCTCCCTATTGGGCACCTCACACACCCTTGTGCAATGTGGCTGTGTAATTCTGAACTTAGCCACGGCACTGCGGTTCAGGTACAGCATGCTACGCAGCGGTCTAACACACTTTAGTGCCTTGAGTGACCACATGATGCATGATGATGATGGCTAATGGTATTACACCCTATACTGTTACAATGGCCATGTCCAGGATTGGTATTCCATCACGTATACATGCACAAC
Source organism: Protopterus annectens (assembly GCF_019279795.1). Taxonomy (NCBI): domain Eukaryota; kingdom Metazoa; phylum Chordata; order Ceratodontiformes; family Protopteridae; genus Protopterus; species Protopterus annectens. The sequence goes on along the minus strand of NC_056726.1, from coordinate 281,270,830 downwards.
TTATCCCGTGTGTGTACATAGCATGCATGTGCTACACCTGTGTCCACAATTATCTGCTACAGACACAGACACTGCAATCAGACATGAAAATCCATGTGACACACAGATAACACATGCAGCCATGGTATGTATACCTGTGTGTAATGGTGCACAGGACATTGCAGAGCTTATAATACTTGCACAGAAATGTCATGTCCTTGTACACATTGTTTTCCAGGGTGTAGGCAATCACTGAACATGTACACACATGCACCACAGCCATTTACACTGTCATTAACTATGGCTGTCTACACTCACACTGCAAGGACTTGATCAACACTTACTCGGCATGCTGACACATGTGACATGACTGCCTTGTGATACTGTCACCCACCTTCAACCAGTATTGAGTATGATTTGGATTTCTGTTGTGTGTGTGTATCTGCTGTAGTGAGGAGTTTGCATGTGTTCCTGTGTTCCTGTGTGCATGTGTTCCTGTGTTCCTGTGTGCATGTGTGCATGGTGTGCATGTGTGCATGTGTGCATGTGTGCATGTGTGCATGTGTTCATGTGTTCATGTGTGCATGTGTGCATGAGTGCATGGGTGCATGTGTGCATGTGTGCATGTGTTCATGTGTGCATGTGTGCATGTGTGCATGTGCAGACCATAACATGTGTTTCCTGTCTTCCTCTCACAGGTGCTGAGGTAGGGGTTGGTGAAAGCAGCAGGCGACCTGAAGCCACTGTCACGGATAGTGGTGATGATTACACATGTATTTTGGCACAGGGAGATTTGACAGGGTCTGTCATTGGTCCGCCAATCGACAGCACACAGCGTTCAACCCCATCTATGCGCACACTCATACTGCCATTACATCCCTCACCACCAATGGCCATAGGGGAGGGACATCATACAGTTAGCATTGACCAGGAGAGAGTGGTACCTATAGCACTTGCATCCTCTCACAGCAGCCATAGCCGTAGACCTGGAATGGTACCACATAGGCGGAGGTCCAGAGGTTCTCGGGGGAGCACCACTGGACGAATTGCCCCTGGCAGGCGTGCCCTCACAGGGTCTTATGATGACCACTATATTCCTGGCTGTAATGCAGGCTCAGGCACGTATGGAATGGTACACCAGGCAGGGACTTAGGGCACAGAGGGCACATTACACCGCTATCAATCACAGCATCCGTGACCTTGCCTGTGCCATCCAGACGTACACTGAGGTCATTGATAGACGTTGGGGGGAGACAATAGATGCCCTCCACAACATGTCTTCCTTGAGCCAGAATCATGCAGGACGGCTGCGACGTCAGTGCGGACGCATGCCAGCAACAGCTGGCACTGGTCGCGGACGGCCCACAGTTCACAGCCGCTCCCGTAGTGGCAGTAACAGCCCCAGCAATGCTGGGGCTGGCCTGTCCATTGTCCGTCCCAGTAGACCACGTCCACGTGGCTCTGGCCAGTCCCAGCAGGGACATGGGTCCAGTCATCATACCTCTGCCTCTGATGACAGTACCCAGTCAGGGTTGGTACCCGATACTGTCTGTAGCACCCCTGCCAGGCACAGGTACTGTGTCTGTGGCCGGAAGCAGTGATCTGTACAGCCAAGCAGGTACAGTCTGTGGCTGTCCCACAAACCACCATATATGGCAGCCGCATGGTGGAGCTGTGTGCATGCAGACACACACACATTAAGCAAACAACTAGGTCTCACACATACACACACACATTACGTCAACATTGGCCCATGCTGTACTGTTGTCCCTCACACACACACACACACACACACACACACACACACACACACACACACACACTCACACACATACAGACATGTTGATTGGATGGGTCAATGCCAGGCTCGGGCAAACAACAAAATGCCCTGTGCATATGATGATACCTGTGCCACCTCCTGTCATCTGCATTATTGACGGAGGGACAGGCTAACATGGTGCTGATGCACAGGGTGACACTATAGTAGTGTAGCAATAATAGCAAGTTGTCAACAAGGACATGTAAGTACATCCTTGTAGATATATCTGAGCAGACATTATGCATCAAAGCTCTGATTGTCAAGGTAGCATTGTTTACACCACTGTTAGGTCTGAGTATGTATTGTCCACCCATGTGCCTCTTGGCTGATGTGTGATGTGTTGCCAGCATGTGTTAGTGAGTGGACAGTATGTGTGTGATGTGGGCAGTATAGATTAGCAACTGTACATCTGTGAACATGGTGGGTGCGCACTGTCTGGATGTACGTGCATAGTGGACACATGGGACGTGTGGCATACCCTGCCGTATACATTAATAACATCTTATTGCATCTTTCAATGGCCAGTATGCATTCTACTACAGTTATGTACTAACATGGGTAGACGTGTGTATGACATGGGTTAACACTATGCTGCGGGTGATACCATTAATATCAGTTAATGATTTGCGGTCTGGTAGCATACACAACCTCAACAGCATGACTATAAGCAATCATTGGATGATGTCCTGACAAATGACACACAGTAGTAGGGAACCTAGTATCAATTGTATCCTTCCGGTGCTACACTATAACACTAACCAGTGGTGATGACCGCCACCCATTACTGTGACCACACCTGTGTGTCATATAGCCCCCTTAGGTACATGCAGACACACTAAGGATGTGTCCATCCAAATCTGGGAATGTATGGATTGGCCTAAAATGCATTCCCTGGATGGGACGTATATCCTACACAAGGGTATCATACAGAGAGATACCTGTTTGTGATACATGCTGTATAGCAGTAAGCCGACTATGGCATAGTCATCCTCATGTACTAAACATACTATCCTGTCAGTACCATACAGGTGGTAGCCCTCAACATGTATGCCGGGTACCATTGTGTACATACAGACCCATGTTATGTCATGTGTCCCTTGGTATCCACATATCCATAGGTATTGTGGAGTCCCAAGGTGTATCACATAAGACATTAGCTGCCTGAATGCATATCCACAAGGCAGTCCTACACCTATAAAGACTGTCCATTCTTGGCAGACTTTGTTGTGTATGACCATGTCTGACATATACCCCAGGCATATACCCTCACTCACACTACTCTTAAGTAACTGTCATGGGTGTGTGTGCCACAGATGACCTTGGCCACAGAACACGACAGTGGATGGCCGTGTCACATACATATGTATGTGACCTACGATCTGAGAAGCAGTGGCACAACCTGTCAATAGAAACAAATGTATTCATGTAGTATGCAGGCTTCACACCTATGTACTGACTGAGGGGTCATGTACAGATATATATTTGCCATGCAGATACCTGACGTCTGCAATGCATTTACTGTTGTCATCATACTATGTCATACCATAGTAAAAGCAAAACCCACAGTGCATTGAGCAACAGTGACACACACACAGTCAGCATTTGCAGGATTCAAACCCCTACCTAACTATGTTTTGATACACTAACACAGAGCGCTATTTACTTTATTGGCTGGTTTCCTTTGTCCTGCAGTATTTGTAGGATGGTGACATCATCAGACTTTCCAAAGAGGAATGTACCTCCTTTTGTGTGTTTTCACAGTCTCCAAAAAGGGCACTCCTTTGAAAGACAATTGCACACATGAATACACACACTCACTGCTTGCAGGATTCAAACCCCTACCTAATTATGTTATGATACTAGAGAGTGACGCACTAACATGGCTTGCTATTTGCTTTACTGGCTTGTTTTCCTTCTCATGCAGTATTTGTAGGATGGTGACATCATCAGACTTTCCAAAGAGGAATGTACCTCCTTTACTGAGTTTTCCCAGTCTCCAAAAAGGGAATGCCTCTCAAAGGAAACTGCACAAATACACACACCCCCAAAAAACACACACAGTTTGCAGGATTCATACCCCTATCTAACTATGTTATGATACTGGAAAGATGCATTTATATGGCGCACTATTTGCTTTACTGGCTGGTTTCCCTTCTCCTGCTGTATTTATAGGATGGTGACATCATCAGACTGGACATGGTGATGTGTGTACACTTTGTTTTATGCCATTCCAGGTACGGTCAATGTGGGTCAGCAGGTGTCAACAGCTTGAACATGACCTCAGAATCCTTACCTTGTGTGATCTATCTGTGGACACATTGACATTCCGTCATATGCCAACACATATTTATGCACAGCTTCTTGGTTTTGTGAATACTACATGTGTCTGGGATGTTGATAAAGGGCTATTCAAAGTCTATGTGACACATGTGTAGATGAGTTCATTGATGTATGTCCTGGGTGGCTGCCTTGCAAACAGTCTAGCATGTTTGGAAACCATGATCCGCTCATGAACATACCCCAGTTGGTAGGGTTGTGTGTGTGTCAGCTTCCAATAGCTGTGTTTATGACTGCAACCATGATGGACTCCATGACCTTGCAGATCAGACCTCATAGGCGTACTGGACTTGACTTCCCATGGTGTGTTGTGCAGCAACACTTGTGGGGAGTGCCATATGTAGCTGTGACATATTCAACGGTTCCACATCCTGTGTAGGGGGTGCGGCTCAGCTGACTGTTCAGGTGCATGATCTGTTTGTTCTGTAGTTTGTGCATGACACATATTGGGAATCAATGTATTCTACCTGCTGCCATGCTTTTGGCAGTCGGGGTAGCTGCTCATCCATTCTACATGTGATATCTCCTGGTATGATGATGTGGACTATTGTCAGTGGGGGATGGGTATGTACATATGGGCCTGTCTGTCATGATGTCAGCATTGACACTCAGGTACAGTTGGCCTTGACTCAGGACATATATGGGTGTACATTGATATTTATGACATAGCTGAAGGAGGTGTCATGATTCAGTCTGGAGTCCTTCTCAGCTCCTCTTTACAAAACACTAACGAACATGAGCACTAATCCCTGTTATACTCTTTTACATGCTTAACACCCTACTGATCCTTTGTGATCAGGCTACAGAGTATGTCATGATAATATCCTGGCATGTCCAGGGGTCGGTTTTGTGTGTACTCTTCAGTCCAGCTGGTGGATATTGTGATATTGACACAATGTCACATCTGCCTCATGTACACAGACAACACTCTCCTCCTCCTGAAAAACTCAGATATATGTGTGAGATGCACCTATATAGACAGACAGGGAGCTGAACTCTCCCGACCCATGACTGGTGCAGTCTATCAGGTGGTGAAGGTATCCACACACACCACATATCAGTCTCACATATCCTCTAGCAACAGCACTTAAACCACATTAGCACACATTGACATACTCAGATGCTGTAAATGTACTCTTCCTAAGCAGCAGAGACCTCCAAAGCAGACACACACACACACCTGCTACCACACAACAATACCCACATATCACAAAGTTCACAATGTCAATGTGCCACACAGTCACTGCCCTTCGGGCTACACAACACATCTAATACAATTGTAATAGGTGACACTTATGTTCAGACACACTGACGTACCACTCACCAGCCCTGACAAGGGAATAGTCACTTTGGGCTGTCTGTTGGGTGCCAGGATCTGCCGCATAACACAGGCAGCCAGGTCACTCCAAAGCAAGTACAAGACTGGCACCATCATTATACATGCTGGTGTGTGTAACCTCAGACATTACTCCCTGGGCCACATGACATGATACATGGAGGTACACTCTGATCATGTAGCCCAGGCCAGTATGACCCTGACCTTGTCTAGCATCTTACACCCACCAATTATGATGTCACAGTATACAGACACACATATCACGTTTAACAGTTGGCTAACAAATTAGTTTCAGTCATAGGGGATACAGTGTCTGTCAGCATATGGTGACATGCTCAACATGTCACATAGCTTCACTATGGACAGCTTGCACCTGTCACCCTTGGACTTTGGTATGCTGGCTAAGGCTCTTGCTACCACCATAGTGCCTTTTTTAAGCAGGGCTCAGAAGACAAACCCGCCTCCATAGACGTTACAGGTTAAATGAAACTAAGGGTAATGCTGCTCAACAACAGTTGGGTTAACCTCATATTGTGGCCACTCAGGTCTCTCCTCAGTATGGAGGAGAGCAATATCTGTGCACTGACAGACGCATGGTTCAGGCTCGCTTATGCACACCAGCACTACCAGGTTATGTTTCATACCATGCTGTCTGACAACAAGACTTGGAACAGACAACACAACTAGGGGGAGTATCCTTATACATCACAGATACACACACCTCCAGGTGAGTGGCACTGCACAAAGCATCACAGACCATACATATACAACTACCATTGTGCAATACTGCCTTTCAGTCTGTTGCCTGCTACAGAACACACTCCCAAACTCAGGAACCACACTCGGCTTTTGTGGGAACTATGGGGAATATGAAGGTCTCCACAAACACCATTATATTGTGTGACTTCATATACACAAATATTGACTGGGGATACTACTCAAGCCCCGACAACCTCACCCAACAGTCACTACAATTTGTGGACTCATATGTTTTGGCACAACCAGTCAGCACAGCCACAAGGGGGAATACATATTGGACCTGCTCATCACCAACATGGGGATTCTATGTTCCACACCAGCGATATACCCCTCATTGGTACGGTCAGAACATACATGTATCTCACAGGACATACATATACCCATCACACACCCATCCTGGGTAATCTTGGTGAACTTCTCATGAGCCAACATCTCACTTCACCAAAGCAGGGTGGTATCCTTCAGAGATCCTGAGACAGTGGCATATACAGCTCACACTGCTGCATCCTTTACATACACATTCTATGGACACCTAGTGGACTGCATGGATTGTGCTATCCCAAATAACAACAGGACCCACTACTACAATAATGGCAGGGGACCTGTCTGGTAGACCCCAGCCATTAATAAGCTGTACAACATCAGGAGGACACTACTACATGATAGAGCACAATCCCAGACTAGGAAGGCATCTGTGATCTGTACTAGCAGACAGCTACAATCACTCATGGACTTTTCTAAGGGCCATTTCTACCAGACAATTGCAACTGACACGTAGGACTATCACTCAGCCTTCTTCAGTTATGTCAGGAACTTGGGTGGACACTCACTGATATGCTATGAGTTACTGCATACTGACTAAGCCTACCCTGAACCCACTAGTATTGCCTACATCCTGGCAAACAGGTTCAGTGCAGATGTCTCCCACCCATCCCCCCTAAGGAGCAACTATCCATCCCAACAGAGTATAACCTCCCTGACATCACACAGTAACAGGTGAGTGCTACCCTCCCCACAGTGTACATCACAGTATCAATGTGACCAGATGGTGTTCCAGCCTGCATCATACACGAGCATCATGACAAATGCAACCCTCACATTACATCACTGTTCAATATTGGAGTTACCACAGGATATGTACCCAAGGAATGGCGTACTGTGACAGTGGTCCCGCTCCACAGAGTTGGTGCCACAACGGACCACAGACAATATTGCCCTATAGGCCTATGTAGCCTGGTCTTCAAAGCTATGGAGCATATTGTCATAAGACTCCTACACATAGACATCAGGAACCTACAGACACTGTGTCATACACATTTCAGCATTGTTGTGGGCAGATCTTGCCTCTTGAACCTGTTTGTATTCTTTAAATGGCTAACAGGTCCATCAACATAGGGATGACTGTCCACACAGCCTACCTGAATCTTGCAAAACCCTTCAACACAATAACCCACTGGCCCATTATGCATAGGCTCACCAGCGTCAATATGGACACGTCTCACACAATGAATTGATACCTCGATCAGGGATAGCACCCACATGGTCAAAATTGCAGGTGCCATGTCTGACTATACACCAGTTAAACATGGCATCCCACATGGCTTGGTCCTGGGATCTCTCTTGTTAAGTATATATTTGTCTTACGTACAGGCTACCACAGGGGGAATATTGCTGAACATGTTTGTACTTGACTGCAAACTGGGTGCCATGATCAACTCTCCAGCTGCCACATGCATACTCAATCAGGGTCTCACAGAGATGGATAACTGGTGCCTGAGCCATGGCCTACAGCTAAATGCCATTAGTTGTATGGTCATCCCCTTTGGGAGTAACAACATGCCCACACATTACCACATAGGTAGTACTCCATTACATATGGTAGTAGTTGTTAGGGGTTTGGGGACATGACTTGTTCGTACTGTCACCTTTAACATTCACATTGCCAAAGTGGTTGGACACGCCTTCTATGTGGGCCACCTTATCCCATATGGTTTCACATCTAGATCAAGTGAGGTCATTGTGCCCCTATACTCATCACATCCATGCTTGGTTACAATGCCACATTTGGGGTGTACCTTACCTGACACCTGCAGCAACTGTACTGGCCATGGAAGGTCCTCACCAAGCAGATCTAGGGACTCACACAGATGCCCTGCATAGTTCAGATGCAGTAACTCCAGCTCTGCTCAGTCGCTTACCACCTACTCAGATATGATGAGTGCCTGTTGTTTACAGATATACCCAAACCAGAATCACTGGACATGCTCCACCTCAGGATATCCAACTTCCTTGGAGCTACACACTCCAGGGACATATACCTCAGCACAGATGTTAATAGGACATTGTGGAGGGACAGATTCTTATCCCAGAGGCTCCACTCACTACAGAATGTAATCCCAGTTTCACATAAGCAGAGCCACCCACTGAACACTTACTGGAGACATCTTGACGACTGTATGGGTGATTATATATTTACCCCTGGAATATCTTCTGTGTCCCTGCTAGACAGAGCACACTAGCCTAAACATACATGGGCTATCTTGTGTGACCTACTATTCACACACACAGTGTAGTAATCTGACAGGGTTCCGAATGCCAAACATACTCTGGCTAGGCTTGTACAAGCCCTAGGGCAAATAGCCTAGTATCGACCTCTGAACCTATGCTAATGTTCATGATCCACAACGTTTATTGCTGATACTGTTTGCAGGTCTTTATCATCTTTGCTTTACCAGTTTCCATGAATAACTTCGGTATCTGCAGAACATATTTGATTATGACAGGGTTCCACTATATTATAGATGTGTCTGTTGTCATATAACTGTGTGCACAGGGCGGATTGCTGTATAGTGACAGGTTCCTGGGTTAACACATGCAACTGCCAGATATGCGTGGCCCACTGCTGTACTCAGACATGGCCTAAGTGTGTGAGCATGCCCAGTTCTACCATTCCATGTTTTGTTGCCTGACATTTGTCTCATTTTTTCAATTGTGTGAGCATGCCCAGTGTGACCCTCCAGTATGTTGCTATCTGAGGTCCACTACATTTGCTGATGTGTGCGAACATGACCAATATTAACATTTATACTGTGTGTGTTGGAAGTCAGGTTCTGTTCTCACTGCTGGGCACACCTTTGTGTCATAACTCAACAAGGATTATGCTGTGCCTGCAGGGTTTCCATGGAATACTTTGCATAGACTTATCACATTCCATCCTACAGGTGGACCACTGCAATGCTGCCATGGTTTAGTGGTTCAGTACTTTGGCTATAGTGCACAGTATCCTGGGTTCGAGGCCCATCACTGCTTTATATTTTCATACTGAGCAGACCAGACTGCTTAAGGGCCTGTTAAGCATATATGAGCGTGTTGGCTTTTGTTCAGCTATGCCCTACTTAGACCAGGCTTGTCCGACATTGCTCAATATTCACCAACATTGCTGGACGTTGCCCAATATTACTTAACATTGACCACAGTTGTGCTAGTTGGTGTGTGCAATTTTGTTTGCATATACTACATGGTGGTAATTGCTGTTTAGCACTGCTTTATATTGCTTAACACATGGCATTCATGCCTTAGGTGGTGCTGCAGGGCTGCCTACGTCAGATGCACATACTACACTCCCTGCACATGTTTGGAAGCAGGTAGTGTCAACTTAGGCATCCCTTTTACTTTATGTGCGAGTCGGAGAGGGGTATCATTTCCAGAGTTCCTACTGAGCCAGTGTATGTGCTATGCGTTGCCTCTTTGCCAAGGCCAAAGCATACTGAGCATGCCTCCTTCTGCCTACTGGGGCAGGCTCAGGTTGTTCCTCCTCTGAGTCACGCTCTGCATGTGATGGCCTTGGCAATGATGGGGGGCTGTTTGGCCCAGGCCTATGCTGGTCCTGCTGCAGCTGTTTTCGCAGTATCATATTATGTAGCATAGCACATACCATGACAATCTGGGTACATGTAGTTGGTGAGTACTGCAAGGCTCCACCAGATGTGTCCAGGCACCAGAACTGTGACTTGAGCAGCCCAAACACACGCTCTATTACATTACGTGTTTGTGCGTGTGCCTCATTATGGCATTCCTGTTCAGGTGTGTGTGCGTTTCTGATGAGTGTCATCAGCCACGGCTCCAGTGCATAGCCAGCATCCCCCACTAGGTGACCATGTGGGATATCCCCATTGGCAAATGTCTGGTACAGCTGCGTCAGATGCCAGATATGGGAATCATGGTAGCTTCCAGGGCAGCCTGCACACACATTCAGTATTATGCCCTGGGCATCACACATGACCTGGCAGTTGATGGAGGGGAAGCCCTTGTGGTTGAAGTAGACCCTACCCCTCTCGCCAGCTAGTGCTTTGATCTGTATGTGCATGCAGTCTATTGCACGCACTACCTCAGGGTATTCCGCTATTTGCTGGAAGAGACGCATATTGCTGGCCAATACCTCATGGGAATTGTGGAAATATACATGATCACCGACATGTGCTGACATGGCATCCAGGAACTGGTGTAGTACCCTGGTTGCTGATGCCTGTGATATCCCCATCATATCACCAGTTGGTCCCTGGAAGGTACCTGTTGCTAGTATTCTTAGGCCAACACATACCTTGGTTTCCACTGGGATGGGTTCCCCTCTGTTGGTTCTGTGTGTGAGGCATGGCCTGCACAGCTCAACTATTTGCTGCAGGAGGTCTCTGTCCACTCTATAGCGCTCCACTATCTCCAGCTCATGTAGCCCCTGGTAGGTTACCCTGGGCCTGTACACTCTTCTCCGTCTTCTTACTGTGGGTTGTCCAGCAGAATTTCCATTGTCACAACCCTCAGCATGTTGCATATGTCGCCTTATAACAGCAATGGCAGCCCCTAACATTTCTTTGTCTCAGTAAAGTTTTTTCAGTTTTCACTTCTATTAGCTTACTGCAGTGTCTGTGGTGAGAAACATAATGGACTGTTGTTGGCAGAGTTTTAAGTGCTAGGCTGGGCTGGGCTAGTGTACTGCCTGAGTAATTGCCTGATTCTGATTGTTTTCACCTGCTAGCTCTGCTAGTACTCCCTGGTAGCTTCCTACTATTTGTTGTGCTTCCTTTTTCCTTTCTGTTTCCTCAGGGGGGAGCGCCGCGCACACAAGCACAAACACACGCACAGCAGCTAACATGCACGCACACATGCCTACACAGACTAAAACTTGCTTATTCGGTTAAAACGCACACACACCAGGGCAAACACGCTTACAACTCTTTAAACAGCCTTATACATGCTTACTCTGGCTTAAATGTGCGCACTCACGCTTACATGCACGCACTCTGTCTTACTCAGGTTTACAGGCGCGCACACGCGTGCATGCACGCTCAGCAAGAAACTTTGGTGTTATCCACGGCATACACCTTCCATTTCTTGGCTTTCTCTAGCCTACCTGTTGACACACCTCTTTCCATGATGTCTAAATGACAGCGGACACATGCCACTCTGCTCCAATGAGCTTCACGTCTTTCATACATACCCCCCTCGTGATGTCACCTATCTTCTACTCTGTTACTTCCCATATCCTACTCCTACACTCCACTGACTGTGCTCATTTGCTATGTAAACTAGTGATTCACTATCCTAACACTCATTTACATAGGATTGCCTACTAATGCTTGGTTACATGTCTTAGACTGAGCTTCCCCCTTAACAACCTCTACTCGGTGGCCATCTTGTCTTCAGCCTGCCATTCACTTGCATTGTACATTACCACTTTCAATAAAATCCACATTTGTGGGTTTTAATTTGCAGTATTCTGTGTTTTAGTGCGTATTCCATTTGTGCGGTGCTGCGCTATGCTTAAACATTGGAAATCGGCGAAAAAAAATAAAATTATTTTTATTTTAATTTTGCATCAGGGAACATTTCCAATGGCCGTATATTTGGCCATTGGCATGCTTCCCGCACTGGATGCAACCTTTATTTGGAGCTGTCATGACTCCGTTTTGCTATTTGCAGAACGGTACTCAGTAAATAACACTGCTCTTACTCGGACAGGTTCGGGTTTCCTGAATCGCAAATCTACCTCATTTGCATGCCTTTCGCCTGCGATTGAGGTGATTTGCATATCCCAGCCCTGTCTGTGTAAGAGCCATTTTAGGAGCTCTCTTACACTCCCCCTACAGGCTGTTCCTGGATTGCTCGTCGGACATGATGGCTGCATGGAGTCTCACTCTACTCTTAGACTCCGTGCAAGCCGTCGTGAATCCTGCCCAATGAATAATGTATTAATATCACCTTGATCCCTTACAACAGTATATGATTGGAGGCATATGTCACTTATTCATCATAATGTGAAAAAAATTTATTTCCCAAAGTGAACTAAACTGCTTACATATATATATATATATATATATATATATATATATATATATATATATATATACATATATATAAAACATCATCCAATTTACAGTCATCTGAAAACTTGCATAACCATGGCTCAGGAATGTTGTATTGAAGGTCTGAGAAGTAGATATGAAGCAAGAGTGGACCAATCATTGAGCCTTGTGGTATATCAAAGGTAACTTTTTTGATAAAGAAATAGCATGTATAATTCCAGCCACATGGGTTCTGTCAGACAACTAGTTAGATCGCTCCTGCACAACCAATGGATTTATATTCAGATGTCCAAGTCTGTCAATGACATCTGCATCCAGATAGTGCCAAAGGGTTTTGTTTGATCCAAATATGCTATATGAGCTGTATAACTGATATCTGTAGACATTTTTAAATAAATTAAGAAGTTTAGAAAGACAGGATCTGCCTCTGACAGACATGAATGCCTGATAACTGCATACTAATTAGGAGAAGGCCCAACACTTGAATCCTGTGATACTTCAGTGGGAATATTTTTGCTTTCAGAAGTAGCTTCTGAAACTTTAACCACATTGGACAACATTTCTTAGCTATCTATCACACAACATGTCATACATCTCATCTGTACAGATTGTGGCAGAATGTCTAGATTTTTGCCCCATATTTTAGTCCATTACACATAAAATTGTGTTTTTTTGGCAAATCACTGGCAAAACATTGAGGGTTAAAGTCAGAAAATAATGACAGACATTTGAGTTTTAGACTTCAAATCATTCGGAAAATTCATGGTAATGCAAAACCTGTTATTCTATCAATTTTCTAAGTTTGTAAGAGCAATATTTAAAAAGTGTCCCTATTTTTGGACCTTTGTCCCCCTATTATTGATGACTTTTCCAGATTTCTTGCTCTAAAATATTGAGTGGTATGATATTCAGATTTAAAATTCTAAGAATAATACCTACAAAGAGAACTGTGCTTGGACATATCTACATATGCTGTACTTACTGCAGAGCTGTTATCTACTAATTTACTGACATAGACTGAGATGCTATTAAAGAGGCAGGACTGAGATAATACATTTCATAACTTTGCATATGTAACTATTGAGACTAGGCTTTCTGCAGTTATCAGGGTCTATAGCTATGCCACCCTTATATAGCAGCAAAATAATGGCAGCTTTCCAGGCTTCAGTAGTATAACTAATGGAGAGGCTTAGTTTAAAGAAAAAGTTAAGTAGGGTTTAGATAGACCATATTTGGTAGTGAAAATCAGGCAACTTAAATTAGCAGGAGCCATAGACATGGTGTTCTTAGCTTTTCAGATGGCTAAGCCAGCTTGCCCCATAGTAATAATAGAGTCACTAGGGCTGTAGAATCGGTGAATAGTTATACCTGGCTGTACGTCAACCAGAATACTGTTTGTATGACAGATGTACTTAATATCTAGTTTCAGAATACAGATGTGTCATACTGTCGAGGCTGAGCTACCAAATCACTGCCCAGTATTTTGATACATCTTCATTTATGAAGGAGATAGCTTATACACGATAGTACCATATATGAGTGTGATCCCATCCAGGCCCTCTCTGGACTCCTTTACTGCTACAACCATTTTCACCCACATGTCAGACTTAGTACTTCATGTATTTAGCCTAACAGCCATATAATGCTTGCAGTAAAATTCTGACACAAACACACACACACACACACACACACACACACACACACACACACACACACACACACACACACACACACACACACACACACATGGAATATTAGGGATGCTGCATAGCCCTGTACACTTTAATATACCACTATGCTACTTAGACATGTTTCATAGACATTCAAAGAAAACTTCAAAAGGCTATAGTAAAGGAAGGCTAAGGGCTGCTTTAGAATTAGGCATAGGACTACATGATTTCTCATTAGCCTATACAGCATGAGTAATGGTGAAGCCTTTTATTTAGAATTGGGAGTGGAGTAAATGCTTGGGCTAATGTAAAGGTAAACTGTTTAACAATCTAGCTTCAAACATTTGCAGTTGACTATTAATCTATGCACCTTAGGGCTTTATGTTGAAATAAATGAATCTATTCTGTTTTACAGTTTTCCATAAAATATATCATTCTATTTGTTGTTTTTCTAAAATTAATCATTTTGGGGATACAGATTGCATAGTCCTAGATAATTAAATTAGAGGCTGCCTGTAGTTTAAATTGCACAGTTAATTAAACAAGCATTCAATTTTAACATACTGGAAAAAATATGTAAATGTAATTTGCCATTCCCCTTTCAGATTTCAGTGAACCTGACAACTCTGATGAGACAAAGTACAGGTGCCTTTGTAAATTCAGCCTCAGATATCAGAAATACACATTTTATGGTTGGATCAAAAACTTTCTTGTAAGAAATATATTAAAGTCTGCATTCTGTGTTGCTTGTATAAAATCAGTACATCATATTGAGCATGGCCATGCAAACTTGGGACAATTTCCTGAATAAATCTAAGCACACAGGATAAAACAATTTTTGAACTCTACAGTTCCCTACAAAATGGTGTCTACAGGACTGCAATCAGTTTCTCTCAGCATTTAAACAGCTTGAACTCTACAGTTCCCTACAAAATGGTGTCTACAGGACTGCAATCAGATTCTCTCAGCATTTAAACAGATTGAACTCTACAGTTCCCTACAAAACCATATCTACAGGACTGCAATCAGTTTCTCTCAGCATTTAAACAGAGTAGGTTGCACACAAAAAGCATCTGTTAAGCTTTCACTTACAGTGCTTTGTAATTAAGCAGGTCACCATATTGGTCAGTCATAGGGCTCTTTTTTCTACTTGAGTGTTTGCCTCCTTCCCCTGTAACTTAAGTAAATTGACTCTTACATTAAGAGCTATAATACTTACCTTATAGCTTTAGGGCACATTAGGAAACCTTGTAAACTGCAATAGCCCTGCTATGTTTGCCCTCACTACACACGGGCTCTCTTCGCTCCCCTCCCTGCCCCTGATTCCCTCCTGCCCCCAGTACCTCTAAATTTATAGTACTATAGCCACTCCTCCACTTTCTGGATCCTATCTGATTTCATCTGGGATAATTCCACCCACCCCCATTCTTCTACCTACATTTTAATAGCACATATTAGCTTTTATCTGGCATTCTCCCATCCCCCTTCCAGTACCTTTACCTCACCACTCTATCTTCTGGTGTTGCATCACCAGGTAAAACAGTTCCTTAACTCACAAGCTGAATCACAGATAATGATATACTCCTCTTTACTACCCCTCTTGTTCACACCATACCTCCTTACCTTGTATGAAAACCAGTTTCTCACAGGATTTTAGGTCCCAAAAGGCCATACTATCACCCCAGCTGTAAATCCTTCCACCTTCAACCATACTTACAGTACCAGATCCTATCCAATATCTTGTTCAGTCTATCAACATCTCAACCCCAGGCACATTAGCTCTAGATCCAAACACTACCACAAACTAATAAACAAATTCCTGAAGTTCATCACCATGTATAGACTCAACCTAATACTTGGTGGTGATATTCACCCCAACCCTGGCCTACCCACTTCAGATACACATACCCCCTCTACTTGCAATCCAAGCTACAAACCTACAATTAATAGGCCAACTTACTCTCTCCTAGCCTGTCATCTCAATATTAGAAGCATTAACAAGGTACATGAATTGTATGCACTTCTGGGTGTCCACTCCCCTGAGATTCTCTGTTTATCTGAAACCTGGTTAAAACATAACACTAAAGACAATGAAGTGTTACCACCTGGGTACAACATACACAGGCTGGATCGTGCTTCAAGGAAGGGGGGTGGGGTAGCTGTGCTCTATAAATCTGAGTTGAATGTCACCATAGATGTAATACAACCACCTCAGATTAATAACTCAGAGATTCTTGCCACCAAATTGCAACTTAATAAAAATAAATGCATTAATATCATCTGTATGTACATTCCCCCAGGTAACAATATATCTACACTTGAAGATATCCTGCACTGGCTATCATGTCACTACCCCCACGAAACCCTACTACTTGGAGATTTTAACATAGACTGGGGCACCTGTTCCTCAGAATCCCCAACCACCCATATTAACCTGCATGCATTTACACAAATTATATCCACCCCTACCAGGATAGGTAAACCCAACCAAAAAGAAAGCATACTTGACTGGGTACCCATAAATAGTCACCCCCAATTGTACACCTCTGGTACCCTCCTTGATAGCCTAAGCGATCACCTTCTCACATATGTAATTAAGCACAAAACCATTAATTCCCAACAACCCTTACTCAGAAAGGTTTGAAACAATAAAAACTTTGACCCTGCCAAATTCCAACAAGAACTAAACTCATGTAATTGGTCTATTCTAAAACACCTCCCCTTAGAGGAAGCAGTAGCATACTTTAACAACAAATTCCTTGAGATCCTTGATTTGCATGCACCTGTTCATTCAAAGAGAACCAAGGCAAAAACTGTGCCATGGCTTTCTAAAGAGTCTAAACTCAAAATTACTCTTAGAAACAAAGCATGGGCTTTAGGGCGTTCTTCTAAAGACCCTCAAGATCACATCAAATGCAGGCAATCCAGGAACGAAAAAAAAAATCAATTTTACAAGACAAAAAACAATACTACTGTAATTTACAGGCAGTAAATCAAAATAACCCTCAGAAGTTTTGGGCAGGTTTAAATAATCCACTACATCCTGGTCAAACCTCAACCCCAATCCCTGCTGCTACTATTGATAAAACCCCTGAAGATATTTCTGACAGTTTTAACCGATTCTTTACTGAGACAATTCAAGCCCTAACTAGCCAACTACCTCCTAGGTCCCCTGGTCCTGAAAGTAGCACCCCTATAAACCTACTCGCATTCAGCTTCCAACCAGTCACCACTTCACTTATTCATACCTTAATCAAAAAATTAAAACCCACTACACTTTCTGCTGATCACAACTGCGGTGGTGGTGCTGCGGTACCGTTGTCGCCTCACAGTTAGACGTTGCCCGTTCGATTCTCAGTTAAAGCGCCTACTGTGTGACGACATGCGTGAATGGGCGTTCCTTCGTTGAAGGTTGTGCGTTAGGCCCGGCAAGCCAGCATGTAAAACTCTACTGCCAATCATTAGCGGACCGGAGTTCCGCTGTGGCGACCCCTAACCGGGAAAAGACAAAAGGCGCACGCACACACACACTTTCTGCTGATCAACTCCCTGCCGAGTACCTACAAAAATCAGCTGATCCTATTGCTTACCCCGTCTCAATACTAATCAATCGAAACATAGTAGAAGCTAAAATTCCCACCATCTGGAAAATATCCTATGTAATCCTACTTCACAAAGGAGGCAGCTCTACTGAATTCTCCAATTATAGGCCAATATCTATACTCTCTCCACTTGCAAAGATTATGGAAAAATGTATTCATAGACAACTCATGCACCACCTAATCCAGAATCACCTTATGGCAGACACTCAGCATGGCTTCCGTCCTCATCACAGCACTACTTCAGCCCTCCTAGCCTTTACCAACACCATAAACCATAATCGCAACAATAATTATATATCCTCAGCCCTCGTCTTGGATCTTTCTAAGGCATTCCATATGGTTGAGCACCAACTTTTAATCCACACCCTGCAAACATTCTGTCTAGATAGTAGAGCCATTCAATGGTTTCAATCCTACCTGAATGGTCGACAGCAGGCTGTCCTCTGGCAGAGCAAACTCTCTAACCTTCGACTTAACACCCTTGGAGTACCACAAGGCTCTATACTAGGGCCCTTGCTGTTCTCCATCTTCATTAACGACCTTTATACTGTCATCCCAGAAGTCAGCTGTATCCAATATGCTGATGACTCTACTCTGATTTGCTCAGCCACATCTCCAGTAGAGTTATGGTCAGCTACCCAGACCACCATTAATACAGTAGAAAACTGGCTTTCTGAACATCGTCTGATCCTAAATCCCAAAAAAACTAAAATGCTGTTATTTTCACCAACATGTAGGTCTACCACTTTCACCTTTACCATAAATTCAAATGATGGTACAATAATCTCCCCTGACCCCTCTACAAAACTATTGGGTGCCATCATAGACAATAATCTAAAATCCAACCTACATGTTAACCAAACTATCAAAACCATCAATAAAAAACTAGGGTCACTGTACAGAATAAAAGCCTTCCTAACCCCTCCAGCTAAAATTGCCGTAGCTCGCTCTCACCTTCCTTCAACCCTTCTGTATGCATCCCTTCTACTCTCGAATTTAAACAAGACTGTCCTTAACAAATTCTCAATTTGCTACAACCACATTGCCAGGTTTGCCACTGGGCTGCCTTTTAGGACACATCATTGCATCAATCTAAATCAGCTTGGGTGGCTTGAACTACCCAGCCTAATCCAGTATAACCAACTGATTATGGCCTATAAAATCCTCTATAATCCGGACAATACTCCTGCACTTAAACATATTATCACCCCCTATAACAATCCTAGACCGCTTCGATCCTCTAACAAACTACTAATTCAGACTAGCAAAATTAATAACACAGCCAGTGACTCTCTCTTTGCAAACCCTGTAAGTAGATCCTGGAACTCTCTAACAGCTGATATTACCTTACTTTCCACCTTAGGTCAATTTAAAACTAGACTCAAACAACATTTGTCACTTAACTGGCTATGTCAATGTAACAAGCCTGGCTAACTCTCTCTAGAATGTGTAAAAATCTGTTGACTAGTTTACTGTGTAATTTAATTTAATCCTGACTTGCGCTCAGGATTAACTCTAACCTGTGAAACTTGTTTAACTTGCTTACTTATGTAATCTCTGTAAATAGTCTGTTTGTAATATGTAATGCTGGTATTATGTAATGCTGTATCTGCTTACCCTTGAAGCTTTTCTCCCTGGGCCTCCGCTGAAAATGGACATGCATCTAGTCGGACTATCCCTGTCAACAAATGTAAAATAAATAAATAAAATAAATAAATTTGGTTTCTCACTGAGTATTAACTCAACTGAAAGTTGTGGCTGTGTCTCTACAGTTAGTTCGGCACCCACCCTCCCTGTTCTTGTTGTGGTGTTAATGTTGATGGCTTTGAAATTGCCTGCCCCTCTTGTACATTTGTATTTGGATACTCCTTCTGGGCCCATCTCATTTGCTCACTCAACTGAGTGCAGTGAGATCATATTCTGATTTCAGGCGCTCCTACTGTGTACAAAGAGAGCATTTAGGAAGGACAACCCCTGTAGCCTCTTAATACTGCTCTGTTCCCTCCATAAAAAAAAAAATAAAAAATAAAAAATAAATAAATAAATATATACATATTTTATTCAGCTGCTCTTACTGTAACTGTCTTAGTTGCTGTTCTGCGTGCTGTTATCTGTTCAGTTGCTCTTACTCTGCACTTATTACTGCTTGTTAGTAGCCTTCTAATTTACTGCCTTCTGCACTTGTTTTTTAGTCATGTGTTAATTTAATTGCATTTATTTAAACTGTATTTGCTGTGATATTGCTACACACTCAAGTGTGCTAGCTTGCAATACAATTTGAATTGTATTTACTGCTGTTTTAGCTGCTTTTCTGTAAAAAAAAAAAAAAAAAAAAAAAAAAAAAAAATCTAAGCTTGTTTCCTGCTTTTCCTATAACTAGTCTAGTCCAAATACAGACTTGCTGTATCCAGGACTGTTGGTAAGCTTCTGAGCCCCCAAGCCTTTCTGTTTTGGAGGGAAGCCTTCTACCTTATCAGTGGGAGTGGTAAGAACTAGGTAGCCTATCTACCATGGTAAGAGTGGGTTTTGGCCCAGAAATTGTAGTTCATTGGCCGTTTGGGCAGTTTTTCCATCTCTTTCTACTTTCTGGTTTATAAGCCTGTGTTTGTGCTTGTTTCCTGCCTTTCCTGTTACTAGCCTAGTCCAGGTACAGATTTGCTGTATCCAGGACTCTTTGTAAGCTTCTGAGCCCCCAAGCCTTTCCGTGTTGGAGGAAAGCCTTCTACCTTATCAGTGGGAGTGGTAAGCATTAGGTTGCCTATCTACCACAAGAGGAGTGGTTCCTGGCCCAGAAATTGTAGCTATTGGCAGTTTGGGCAGTTTTTTTCCATTTCTTTCAACTTTCTGGTTTAAAAGCTGCACTTGCGCTTGTTTTTCACCTTTCCTGTAACTAGCCTAGTCCAGATACAGAGTTGCTGTATCCAGGACTGACGGTAAGCTTCTGAGCCCCGCAAGCCTTTCTGTGTTGGAGGAAAGCCTTCTAGCTTATTAGTGGGAGCGGTAAGCACTAGGTAGCCTGTCTACTACAAGAGGAGTGGTTCTTGGCCCAGAAATTGTAGTTTATTGACCATTTGGGCAGTTTGTCCATCTCTTTCAACTTTCTGGTTTAAAAGACCACATCTGCATTTGTTTCCCATCTTTCCTGTAACTAACCTACTGGAAAGCACTAGAAAGCCTTAAACTGATACAAGTCTTCTAGCTTAGAAGAGAGACTTTGGAGTGATTAAGTATCAGTTTTCTGTACTTTCTTGCTGTACTTAACTGTTTTCTGCCTAAACTCTGATTTTCCAGCATTTATTGTGATTCAGAAGCTTGTTTTATTTTCACATATTGTACTTATTTGACTGCCTGCACTTTTAAAAAGTTGTTTTTAATTTAAATAATTTAATTGTTGTAGGCTACACACTAAAGTACGATAGCCTTTTCTGATCGCTTGTAGTCGGTTAAAGCTGTTTTAAATGTATTTTTTACTGTTTTTGCCTTATCCTTTCAAAAAAACAAAAAAAAATCCTTGTTTCCCACCTTTCTAAGCTAGTATGGTCCAGTTTTCAGGCTAGTGCTGAATTCAGGGCTGTGTTACAAGTTTCTGAGTTGCCCGTACCTTATTCGGATAGAAGGTAATTTCTCTGTTCACCTGTGAGAGAGGGAGCTTTGAGCAGCCTATCTGTCCCTGGAGGAGTGGTTCCAGCCCAGAAGTTAGTAGTTTATTAGCCATTTTGGGCTAATTTCTATCTCTTTCATTTCCCTGCTATAAAAACGACGTTTATACGGTTTTGTGCACTGGGCAGTGTCGGTTAGCTAGGGTTAAATTATTCCCAGCTCCACTATGTCTCCTCTTCAGTTTTTCCCTTGAAACTAGTCTAACTCTCAACCTAAGAACTCAAAAAGCATCCTACAGCCCAGCACTTACTCAGACCTAATAGCAAACACCAATATACCCTGACACTTGACTGCCCAGCAGGGCAAGGCTCTTTATTCACCCCTCACCAACCAAGCAACTAAGCAGCTCACCCTACTATTCAGGCATGACCAAAAGGTAATTTCAGGTGTAGTCTCCAGTCCAGCTGGTGAATCTGGGTATCCTGAGGCAATGTTACAACTGCCTCATGTACACAGACAACCCTCTCCTCCTACCACAAAACACTAACATATGTGAGAGATGCAATTATACAGCCAAACTGGAGGCTAAGCTGTCTCCACCCAAGACTGGAACAGACAGTCAAGAGGAGAAGGATAATACTTGCACCACACCTCCAGCCGCACATAGACCTACTAAACCAGCACTGGCAAAAAATACACATAAATACACAAAATCATACTCAGAGGCTCCAAATAAAAACCTGCAAAAGCATCAGAGACCTCCAAAGCAGACACCCAAACAACCTGCACCTCCCGTCATAAACCAGACAACACATAAAACACAAAATCAGTGTGCCATACAATCACAGCCCTAAAGGCGAAATAACATACCTAACACACTAGTAATAGGTGATTCTATAGTCAGGCACACTGATGTCCCACTCACTAGGCTGGACAAGCAGAAGGTTACTGTTAGCTGCCTGTCAGGGGCCAGAATCCGCCACAACACAAGCACTCAGGTCCCTCCAGAACAAGTACAAATATGACTCTGTCATTGTTCATGTTGGTGTGAATGACCTGACATGTACCTCCCTGGACTACATGAAAAGAGACATTGAAGAGCTCTCTGATCATGTAGCCCAGGCTGGTATGACCCTGACCCTGAGTAGAATCCTGCTCTCACCAAGAATGATACCTCAGTATGAAGAAAAAAATTATCAATTTCAAAAATTGGCTAAGTTTCTGGTGTAATTCAAAGGGGATCCAGTGTCTGTCAGCCTGGGATGACATGCTCGACAAGCCCCATTGCTTCACAAGAGATGGTTTGCACCTGTCACCCCTAGGCTTTCGAATACTGGCCAAGGCTCTTGCTGGCCCATAGTGCCTTTTTTAGACAAGGCTCAAAAGTCAAACCCACCTCCGTAAACAGCACAATCAACAAAAAAAATGAGGGTTATGCTACTCAACACCAGGAGTTAAATCTCAAAATGCACGTGCTCGAAGCATTCCTCAGTATGGAGAACGTCGACATCTGTGCAGTAAGTGAAACCTGGTTCAAGGCTCCAGAAAGAACCCCAGCACTACCAGGCTACAACTCGTACCACACGTTTTGGTCACAGAACATGGACTGAAACTCAAAAGGTGGGGGTGTATCCATATTCATCAAGGATACCTGCACCTCCAGGTTAGTGGCACAGCATGATACCTCTGAGATCATCCATGTGCAACTAACATTGGACAAATCTGCAATGCAAATTGTGGCCTGCTACAGATCACCTTCCATTACCCAGGACCACCACTCCATCTTTCTGGAGACACTTGAAAACATGAAGTCCTACCGAGCACCCTGATATTAGGCAATTTCAATTACCCTACCATTAACTGGGAAAACAACTCGACTACAAACTCCCAGACCCAGCACTTCCTGGAATTCATCAACTCAAATGCCCTGGATCAGCTGGTAAACTCCCCTACCAGAGGTGAAAACATATTGGACATGGTCATCAGAAACATGGGCGACAGGTGTTCCACACCGGATGTCAACCCATCACTGGTTAGATCAGACCATACACTAATCACTCTGGATGTCCACACCCCCACCACCACCTCCAACTTAGGAAACCACAGTAAAAAACTTTTCTAAAGCAAACTTCACCTTACTTAAGACAGAGGCGGTAAGTTTCACAGCCCCCACGCTAAAGGAAAATGCTGCCCAAGATGCAGAAAGCTTTACAAATGCACTCTATGAGCACCTACAAGGATGCATGGATCATGTCATCCCTAGCAAAACCAAGACTCAACTTCTAAGAGAAGGAAACCAGTCTGGTGGACCCCTGCCATAAAAAGGCTATATAATAGAAGGAGGAAACTAGTTCAGAAAAAAAGCAAATCCCAAGAAGGAAAGGCATCCCTGATCAGAATCAGTAAGAAACTAAGGTCCCTCATAAAATCATCCAAGGCTAACTTTGAAAGACAAATAGCCAAGGATTCAAAAGATAACCACAAAGCCTTCTTTAGCTATGTTAAGAATCTAAGTTGAAACTCACAGATATGCACTGAACTAGTGCAAAATAACACAAAATATACTGAACCTACTGATATTGCCAACATCCTAGCAGATAGATTCAGTGCAAACTTCACCACCCTCTCACGCCCAAAAGGGCCCACAACACCGGAAAAGTGCAGTGTCCCAGAAATCACAGACGCACAGGTGAAAATAGCCCTTTCAAAAGCCAAAAACACAGTGTCAATGGGGCTAGATGGTGTCCCAGGCTGATTTTTGCATGAACTACAGAACGAACTAACCCCCCCACCTAAGCACGCTGTTCAAGCTCAGCCTTTCCACAGGCTATGTGCCCATAGAATGGTGCACAGCAACGGTTATTCGACTCCACAATGGAGGGGCCACAAATGACCCTGGTAACTATCGCCCCATAAGCATGACTAGCCTGGTCTGCAAGGCTATGGAGTGCATCATCATGGAACTCATTAACAAAGACATTGGGAATCTCCAAACACTTGACCTGACCCAGTTCGGCTTTGTTAAGGGTAGATCATGCCTACTAAACCTGGTGGACTTCTTCGAGATATTCACCAAGGCCATAGCCAAGGCTTTCAACACCATTCCCCACTCAGGTATTACAGAAAAACTCACCAGCCTGAACATAACCCCCTATGTCATGAGATGGGTTGCCAACTGGCTTACAGACAGAACTCACACAGTAAGAATGGCGGGCTCGAGGTCCGACTCTAAACTAGTCACAAGTGGTGTCCCGCAAGGCTCAGTCCTAAGACCCCTACTGTTCGGCATATACTTTTCAGAAGTACAGGCAAACACAGGAGGACTATGGCTAACCAAGTTCGCCGATGACTGCAAACTGGGAGCCATAATTGACTCTCTGACTGACACGGGCAACCTCCAAACAGGCCTTACTGAGACAAACATCTGGTGTTAAAGTCATGGCCTCAAGCTAAATGCTAACAAAATACATAGTCATTCCATTTGGGAAAAACAAAACACCCACGGATTACCACATAGGCGGCAGACCCCTTAATACGGAAGAGGTAGTAAGAGATCTGGGGACCCAGGTAGATAGTAATCTCTCCTTTGGCAATCATATTGCCAAAGTAGTTAGGAAATCCTTCTGTGTGGCCCATCTAATTCTTAAAGGGTTCACATCTAGAAATAGAGAGGATATAGTGCCCCTCTACTCGTCACTCATCATACCCATCATAGAGTACAATGAACCATTTGGTATGTACCTCACAAGACACTTCCAACAGCTGGAGAGACCACAAAAGTACCTCACCAAGAGGATTACTGGCCTCAAACATATGTCCTATGCAGCCCGACTGAAAAAACTCTGGCTTTACTCAGTGGCATATTGCTTACTTAGAGGTGATCTCTGCCTGACTTACAAAGCCATGTCCAACTCAGAATTGATGGACATGCTCCACCTAAAGAAATAACAAGTCACTGCGGGCCATGCGCTCTAGTGAGCTAAACCTCGCCACAACAATAAATAGAACATGCTGGAGGGATAGATTCCTGTCACAGAGACTCCCCATGCTTTGGAACAAAATTCCAAACTACATTAGGCAGAGCCCCTCACTAATACTCTTCAAGAGAAACCTTGACGAGTGGATGGGTAAAAAAATACACCCCTGGGATCACTTCATTGGCTCTGCTTGACAGAAGATCAGTTAATCAATCAATGGGGCGGCGAAAGCTGACACACTCTGGCTAGGCTTATAAATGCCCTCTGGCAGATAGCCTAGTACCTACCTATAAACCTATGAACCTAAACCTTGTTAAAAATTAAAAGCATTTTTGCAGAGGGAACACCCCACCCCCACATGCCAAATATGGAAAACTGCATCCACACACTCCCTCTACTTATTATATATGTTAACCTCAAGATCGCTGCACCTCAGAGAAGAGAGAATTCTCCAGGACAAAGCAATTTCAGACTTTGCACACATTTTCCACCATCACACATAAATTCTGTTTTTAGGGACTCATAGTATCAGGTCTCAGACTTGTAAAAGAGCTCACTTATCATTTATATGTTTTAGCTAGGGTTACCACCTGTCCCTCATTGAGAGGGACAGTCCCACTTTGGCAGTTGAGTCCTGTGAATAAAAAAAAAAACTAAAAAATGGCAAATGTCCTGAGAGTTTAAGACAAAATATATTTCTTAAGTTTTCTTTAATAGTTGCATAAAACAGTTATTTTGTATCTGGAACACATAAACATTATATGACAACATAAGCAACTCAAATGCTATAAAAATAACCTTTTATATTAGCAAAAAAGTGAAGCTCTGTCCATTGCACTGGTCGTGGATATGTTTTGTCCTGCAAAATCTCAAATTTCTACAGAAAATGTCCCACTTTGGGCATTTGAAAAGGTGGCAACACTATTTTTAGCAAGAAAAAAAAAAAAAAAAATATATATATATATATATATATATATATATATATATATATATATATATATAGTTTGTTAGGAGAAATGTATGTCTAAAATGTATCAGTGTACTTTGTTGCATGTTATATTACATCTACTATAAATTTAGTTTGTTCAGCAATAATAGTATTTTCATGTTAATATCTGTCCTGGTAAAACACTCATCCCTGCATTATCTTTTGCCTTTTTTTCAAATATGTAAATAAGCAGGGACTTTTTTTGTTAGCAGATGTAGAGTAAAGGATAATGAAAGCAATATAAATACTTTTATTATTCCAAGGGTTATGCCACTGAAAAAAAAAACTTTCCAGTTCATATTCACACTAAAAAGATCAAACACAGTATAGAATTGTATTAGACTTTTAATGCCTAATTAGAGTAGACAAAACAAATTGTAGTGCCTTGATTCCTGGCAAAGCTTCAGAGTAATGCCAAGCATAAGGAAACTGTCTCCCCGGTTCACAGCATGCCAAGATTGTTGACAGTCTTGGGTTGTCTCAGAGATCTACAAATTGTTCATCAAAAACCATGAGAAGAAATTCTTTTGTCTATTTATCTAAGGATTAAGAGGTCAATTTGCCAAGTGTGAAAATATTTCTTAAATGGATAGTAAAACAACCAAATGCAGCAATGTACTGCTGTGACCATCACAGTGGGAGAAAAATAAATAAAAGACTTACAGTCATTTACAAATCGCAATTAAGAAATCATCAACCAAGCAGCTCATACAAGACAGGAAGGAGAATGTTAACACACTTAAAAAGGCAGACTAAACAGGCTTATTGCTTTCTGCCATTAAATTTCTTCCTTTTTTCTTTTGCATATACTTTATTAATCAAGCATGAAGCAAATAATATCACATTATCAATAGTAACAAAGAATAACCATATCAACATATTAAATACAATAAAAATGTGACATATAATATAAGGTAAAGCAGTTTGGCAGGTATTCTATAGGAAAACATGTCTTCAAATGAATTCCAATCTCAAACTTGCAAGTTAGACAAGAAAGTAACTCAATATATATTTTCAAGAGAAAATTTAACGATAATCCAGAATTCAAGTAATTTTGGGTGTGTGGATATTGGATGTTGTTGTCAGTGCTAACATGACTGATTGAAGTTTTGTAAATACTTGTAAATAATTGTAAATTATGTAAGCAATAATGCCCGACAGGGGAACGGTGTTAATTACACATTAACACACACCCTGGAGGGCATTATTGTGCTTAGAGGAATGGGGTCTCTGCAAAATTGTTGTGTTTGACTTATTTATTTTTTAAGCACTATATTATTTTTTATATATAATTTTGATGTAAAATACTTCCTCCGCCAAATGTTTCAGACTTTCTGTAGTATACGTTAATGGTGTTGGAGGAAGCATTTTACATCAAAAATATATAAAAAAATAAAAAATAAGCAAGTAAAGCACCGCAATTTTACAGAGACCATTCTTTCTTTCTCATACACACTCTTTCTGCTTTCACACACACTTGCATATGCACACCCAGTTTCTTCTGGTTTTGTACTCACATTTACTCACACAATCATGGTTCTCAACTTCTTAGCACAAAAAATAACCTGGCCAAAGCCAAATATAATGGTGGGACAAAACCCCAACAATGGGGACCATTTTTAAATATTGCTCTTATAAACTTAGAAAGTTGCTGGAATAAAAATGTCTTGTTTAACAATGCATTTTCTGAAAGATATCAAGCCTGAAACTCGAAAGCATATCATTATTTAATGAATTCACTCCTGACTTATCTGCTACAAGACTTCAGAAAACCACAAATTTTATGAGGAACAGAAAAAAAAAATATGAGGCAAAACTCAGACATTCTGCAAAAATTTGAACAGTTGAGATCTATGCACACAAGATTGCTCTCACTGTCTCTCTCAGTCTCTCAGTCTCTCTCTCTCTCTCTCTCTCACACACACACACACACACACACACACACACACACACACACACACACACACACACACACACACACACACACACAAACACACGCACACAGTCTCCTCTGCTTTCATGCATGCATTCACTCACACAAGATCGCTGTCTCCCTCTCTCCCAATCTCGCTCACACACACAGTCTCTTCTGATTTCATACACGCATTCACTCACACACATAGACAGAAGCATAAACACATTCATACATATACATACACACACATACACTTTTTTCTGTTTACTTTTTTACACTTGCTAAACAACAAAAGTGCTGCTTAGTGAGTGTAAAGTTATGGCTGCCATTAGTTTTTTTTTTTCTGTCCGAGCTCTACAGTAGCTTGATATGCTGCTGTGAATTGATGGACTAATTTTTCAGCAGGCATTACTTGTACATTAATAACCTGCTGCAGAACATTCATTCTCCAGTCAGGGTGTTGATGTACAGTTTGCCCATTCTCTAACCTGTGTTATATATGCCAGCATGACTAGCTATAGTTTTGTAAATAGGTTTATGCTTTTTGATTATTACTTTAATTTATATAAGATGTTTGAATCAAACAGCGTTCTTCTGGCTGACCAAATGTATATGTTTTTTAAAAAAAGAATTCTGAATGTAGGTTATGCAAGTCAGCTGACCTAGGTGTGACATCATCATGTGCCAGAGTTGAAAGGAATACAACTATCATCGGGCTCATAAGGAATTGTGGTGAGTCTGCCTACAGATGGGAGGTTGAGCAGCTAGCTCTTTGTTGTAGTCAGAATCATCTGGAACTGAACACTCTTAAAACTGTCGAGATGACAGTAGACTTTAGGAGTGGTACTACAATATTATTCCCTCTTTTTATATTTAATACTGCTGTGTCAGTTGTGGAATCTAATGGTAGAAGGACTGTATACTGAAAGGCGTAATAATATGTCTAGACTGTTGCACTGGGGATTATGCAAACATTATGGTACTGAAGTGACTGAAAAACACGGGAAAACTAAGCCACAAAACATCATAGAAAATGAAGAAGTCCATATCACATGGGATCACCCATTACCTGCTGTTCAAAAGATAGATGCTAGAAAACCAGATATAGTGGTCCAAGAAAAGAAGACAAAAGTAGCATTGCTCATTGAACTTGCCACACCCAGTGACTACAGTGTTTTGCATAGAGAGAGAGACACAAAGTCATAAAATATCAGGATTTGCAGGCAGAAATGAGAGCAATGTGGAAGAAAGATACCCAAACAGTTCCACTAGTAGTAGGAGCAACAGGTCTTATAAAAAGTCTATAATTGTATTTAGATATGCTAACAATCTATGTGAGTCCATAGGAATTTCAGGAGTCATTACTGGGCACATTGTGGGTGCTGTGCAGAAGACTACTGGCTGATCAGCAAAGAGTGAAACAATACTAATTTCATGAACTTTAATCGTACTTTGACTTAAGAATGGGGTCCATTCCCATCACGGTATTAGAAACCCAAAAGATTTGGAGACATTAAAAAGTGAGGACTGACCTACTAGTCACTATTGACATGGTTGATTTATACACAGTGATACCACATGAGGTGAGATTAAACTGGTGCTGTGAGTTTTTTGAAAACAAAGCCTTGAACATTGATCAGACTAGTCTACTGGAAGATTTGTTGGCAATCCAACAACTACATTTTCCACAAAGGACAATTGTATCATCAAAATCAAAGTGTGGCCATGGGAGCAAATTGTTGCTCTGTTTATGTCAATATTGTAATGGCTAAAAGGAAACAAGCCTTTGTGTTCAATGGCCCCTTTTATACATCTGTGAGATTTTACATGAGATACCTGGATGATTTGTTTATCACCTGGTAGGATACCGAGGAGAAGCTGATATAATTTATGAACTACATCAACTCAAGCACAGAGTTTTTGAAACTTACAATAAATAAGGATGTTTAATATTTCTTATATGGATTTTTTTTTTATCCAAGGACTTGAATAACGGTTATTATGTTTCAAGGATTTATCGAAAGCCAACTTACTCCAACTCCTTCCTCCACTTTTCGAGTGCGCATTTCCTTGCCCAAAAGAAATCAGTAGTAAAGGAACAATTTATGAGGGAAGCAAGAATTTTGACCCTGGAACAACATTTCTGGGAAGAGTGTGCTATCTTGGAAGACATGTTTCTGGCAAGAGGTTACCCAAAGAGGTTGTAACTGACATCAAAGAGGAAGTGGTGATGAAAAGGAAAAGGAATTACTACAATCTGGTACTCAATAATAATGGTGCTGTTATATATGAAACTGGCAAAGATGATAACAATGGAACCGGTGATCTGGGGAGTGCCTTCATTGCCGACTTTAACCAAGACCATCAGGCTATAAGATGGATACTTAAGAAGATTTGGGATTTATTTAAAGAAAACAGGAGAATTTTACAACTACTTCCAGAATGCCTGATTTTCAGAAGAGAGAAGAACATGAAGAAGATGTTAGAAGGTACAATACTTAATTACAATACAACTAGTAACATCTGTAGAAGACCAAATGTGGGCAATGCTCATTCTGTAAATGGATCCAAGTCGGTGACCCTTTTTGGATAAAAAAACAACATGTTCAGGTCAGAGGAAAATTTTATTGCAACAGCAAATGTGTGGTCTACGCTGCTGTCTGTCAGGTGTGTCCATCATTTTACATTGGAAATACTGAATGTGCCTTAAAAGAAAGGATCTATATGAACATCTTTAGAATATATGAAAAGGCAGAATCATGAATGCTCTGGCTAAATATGTAACAGAATTTCACAGCCATTACTTTTATTTTGTAGTTGTCATACAGATCTGCCAAGGGGCTAGAAGAGGTCCATGGCACTTATTTTTAGAAAGAAGGGAAGTATTTTGGCAGCTGGTGTTTCAAGCTGATGTTTGGCCAGGTATTAATGAATGTGTCTCCATTTCCAGTGTGTTAAAATTAAAGGCTTTCAGAAGTTAATGCAATTTTCTCTTTAAGGGAGCACTGTCTCAGTCTTGACACTTTGGCTACTGAGAAGTGATGTCTTACATAAATTCTTGGCCCCACTTCCTTGGATTTATCTGATGAGGTTTTGTGGTTAAGCAAAATTAAAGCGCTTATCTTATTTTAAATAATAATTTTTATTAAAGAGATTTTTAATGGTCCTATCCATTGCACAGCATTTTCTTGTGATTTGCATCTTGTCATTAAACTTTTGTGGTTTTTACCTCAATTTATAGTTTTGTTGCTTTTCCAGCTTACTCTTAGGAGAAATTGTATATTTCTATCCATGCTTTGAGTTACTCTCCCTTACCAGAGACAGTGATGAGGACTAAGACTCTTTAGTTACTGCCCTGGGTTTAAATGGGGTCATCAAACTGGGAAATATCATTGGCATCAGGCTTATTTACTATATGGATAATTGCTCTGTCTCTACCAAAAACCTGTTAATAATCTCCACAGAAATTTAAGAGAGCTTGATTGACTGATTAAGTTTAACTCTTTTAAAATTCATTATTTTCCACATGTAGTACAGAAGACAGGATTTTATGCTTCACCAAGATCTGTTCATACAGCCCTCTGGTAGCAACAATTTTGCGACATCTCCAATCGAATGATAGAAAAATTCTTGTTACTACAGTTAGGTGGAGAAACTAAATGTCATAATTTGTCCCAAGGTTTGCAGCTGGGGATGACTACATGCAGAGTAAGCAGAAGTGTTCATTCTTATATCATTGTTCAGTGATCATTCTTGAGAACCTGTAACATTCAAATAAAAAGCAATATATTTTTTTCAAAAACATATGGAGTGTTGTTAGATTTGCCCACTTTTCCTAGGAAATTATTATTTTTCTTTTGCATGCTGTTGGTGTCAAACCGTATACCTGTTGATTTCAGGGATTCTGCGATCTTACACACTCTAATCTTGCTCAGTGTCTTATGGAGGAATGATTCTTCCACATTCAGAGTAATGCACAACCTCAACTTGTTCTACCTGTATGAGACCTCAGATTGTAGAAAGGAACATTATTTCAATGTACATCACATGACTGCAGACTTATTTATTTATTTATTTATCATTTGTTGACAGGGAAAGTCTGACTAGGGCAAAGCCTATTTTCAGTGGAGGCCCGGGGAGAAACCCTCCAGACGCATATCTTTGGAATGTGGGAGGAAACCAGACTACCCAGAGGCTGAACAAGGAGAAGGTCACGGTGAGCTGCCTGTCAGGCGCTAGGATCCGCCACATAACATAAGCACTCAGGTCACTCCAAGGCAAGTACAAATATGACTCAGTCATTGTCCATGCTGGTGTGAATGACCTGAGATGTACCTCCCTGGACTATATGAAAAGAGACATAGAGGAGCTCTCTGAGCATGTAGCCCAGGCCGGTATGACCCTGACATCTTACCCTCACCAAGAATGATGCCACAGTATGAAGACAAGATTATCAATTTCAACAATTGGCTTAAGTATTAGTGTCATTCAAAGGGGATCCAATGCCTGTCAGCCTGGGATGACATGCTCGACAAGCCACGATGCTTCGCTAGGGACGGCTTGCACCTGTCACCCCTGGGCTTTCGGATATTGGCAAAGGATCTTGCTACCCCCATAGTGCCTTTTTTAGGCAAGGCTCAAAAGACAAACCCACCTCCATAGGTATCACAAGGGATAAGAAACTAAGAGTAATGCTACTCAACGCCAGAAGTCAAACCTCAAGATGCACGCACTCGAAACTCTCCTTAGCATGGAGAACATCGATATCTGTGCAGTAACAGAAACCTGGTTCAAGGTTCTCGAGAGCACCCCAGCACTACCAGGTTATACCTCATACCATGCTTTTCGGCCCCAAAACTTGGACCGAACCACAAAAGGAGGGGGAGTATCAATATTCGTCAAAGATACACACACCTCCAGGTTGGTGGCACAGCACGAAGCATCAGAGACTATCCATGTGCAACTAACAGTGGGTAAAACTGCCTTCCAGTTTATAGCCTGCTACAGACCACCCTCCCAAACCCAGGAACCCCACTTGGCTTTCCTGAGAACACTGGAAAATATAAAGGTCTCTCCAAACACCATTATATTGGTTGACTTCAACTACCCAACCATAGACTGGGAGCATTACTCTAGCTCCAACACCCTAGCCCAAAGGTTCCTAGAATTTATAAACTCAAATGCTATGGAACAACTTGTTACCACTCCCACAAGAGGGGAAAACATACTCGACCTGATCATCACCAACATGGGGATTCTATGCTCCAGACCAGAAGTGTATCCCTCACTGGTAAGATCAGACCATAAACTAATCTCACTGGATATTCACATCCCGACCCCACCCCATGCCCAGAAAATCACAGTGAAAAACTTCTCTAAAGCAAATTTCCCACTCCTCAAAACCGAGGTGGAATCCTTCACAGCCCCCGGGCCTGTGGCTAATACGGCCCAGACCGCAAAATCCTTTATAAATGCATTCTATGAACACCTTCAGGAATGCATGGATCATGCAATCCCAAATAAAACCAAAACCCAATCTTCCAAAGGCAGATGTCCTGTCTGGTGGACCCCAGCCATAAACAAACTATATAACAGAAGGAGGAAGCTACTACATGATAGAGCAAAATCCCAAAAAGGGAAGGCATCTCTGATCAGTATTAGCAAAAAACTACGGGCACTCATAAAATCGTCTAAGGCCAGCTTCCAGAGAAAAATTGCACAGGACACTAAGGATAATCACAAGGCTTTCTTTAGTTATGTTAGGAACCTGGGTGGGAATTCCCAGATATGCTCAGAATTAGTCCAAAATGACAAAAAATACACCGAACCCACAGACATTGCCAACATCCTAGATGACAGGTTCAGCGCAAACTTCTCCCCCCCCCTCCCCACCAAAAGGGCTAATGTCTAGCCCAGCAGAGTGCTGCCCCCCCTGACATCTCAGATGCTCAGGTAAAGGCTGCCCTCTCCAAAGCAAGAAACACAGCATCAATGGGACCAGACGGTGTCCCAGGCTGCATCCTACATGAACTCCAAGAAGAGCTAAACCCAAACCTAAAACTACTGTTCAATCTCAGCCTTACTACAGGATATGTACCCAAAGAGTGACGTACAGCAACAGTGATCCCTCTCCACAAAGGTGGTGCCTCAACGGATCCTAGAAACTATCGCACCATAAGTCTCACTAGCTTGGTCTGCAAAGCTATGGAAAGGATCATCATGGACCTTATAAATAAAGATATTGGGGACCTACAGACACTGGATCCTACCCAGTTTGGCTTTGTTAAGGGCAGATCCTGCCTCTTAAACCTGGTCTATTTCTTTGAAACAGTCACCAAGGCCATTGACAAGGGGAAGGTGGACAACACAGACTACCTGGACCTCACAAAAGCCTTCGATACAATACCCCACTCGGGCATTATAGATAAGCTCACCAGCTTAAATATAAACCCCTATGTCATTAGATGGGTTGCAAACTGGCTCAAGGACAGAACCCACATGGTTAGAATAGCTGGAGCCATGTCAGACTCCAAACCAGTTACAGGTGGCATCCCACAAGGCTCAGTCCTGGGAACTCTCTTGTTCGGTATATATTTCTCAGAGGTACAGGCCAACATGGAAGGACTGTGGCTGACCAAGTTCACAGATGACTGCAAACTGGGCGCCATAATAGACTCTCCAGCTGACACAAGCATCCTCCAAAAGGTCCTCATAGAAACAGACAACTGGTGCCAGAGCCATGGCCTCAAGCTAAATGCCAAAAAGTGTATAGTCATCCCCTTTGGCAAAAACAAAGTGCCCACAAATTACCACATAGGTGGTAATCCATTAAGTACAGAAGAAGTAATTAGGGACCTGGGGACCCAAGTTGATAGCAATCTCTAATTTGACAACCACGTGGCCAAAGTGGTTAGAAAAACATTTTATATAGCCCACCTAATCATGAAGGGATTCACATCTAGATCACGGGAGGTCATCGTGCCTCTTTACTCATCCCTCATCAGGCCCATAATTGAGTACAATGCCCCTTTTGGGATGTACCTTACCAGACACCTGCAGCAACTGGAAAGACCCCAAAAGTACCTCACCAAGAGGATCAAGGGGCTCAAACAGATGCTGTATGCTGCCCGGTTAAAGAAACTCCAGCTCTACTCAGTGGCATACCGCCTGCTCAGAGGCGATCTGTGCCTGACGTATAAAGCCACGTCCAACCCGGAATTAATGGACATGCTGCACCTCAGAAAATCCAAATCCCATCGAGCTATGCGCTTGAGGGATTTGAACCTCAGCACTGAAATAAATAGGACATGCTGGAGGGACAGATTCATAACCCAGAGGCTCCCTTCACTCTGGAATAAAATCCCAGTCCAGGTTAGGCAGAGTCCCTCATTGACTCTCTTCAAGAGAAATCTTGATGAGTGGATGGGAGATCGTAGGTTTACCCCCGGTATCACTTCTGTGTCACTGTTAGACAGAGGCACAGTATACTAACCTTGAAAAAGGGCATAGCAAAATTCATTTAAAATGGGTGGCGAAAGCCATACACACTCTGGCTAGGCTTATAAATGCCCTAGGGCAGATAGCCTAGTATGAACCTATGAACCTATGAAACCCATGCAAATTCAGGGAGGAAATGCAGACTCAGCACATAAAACACCCAGCTGAGAATCAAACCGGAAAACCTTTTGCTGTGATGCAACAACGTTAACTCCTGCACCACTTAATCAACTATATCTTCACTGCTCTGCATTTTATGAATGTAATTTGTTCTGTAGGTACAGAAACTAAGCAAAAACTTACTTCCCTTCTTCTTTTTGTGAAAGTTCTGCCATTCACTGAATACACTTCTTGTCCATATCTTTTCTTTTTATTTTGATGCCATCAACTTTAATACTGGGAGACCCAGTAAAGATCTAACTGAGATCCATACCATTGTATTGTGCAAAACTTTGCATAATCTTTTAAGCTTTGACATGTGCATTTCAGAAATAGTCACTGCCATACATATTTTATTTATATATACTGTCGGAGTCCAGGGAGGTACATCTCAGTCATTTATACTCACATGGACTATGCCTGAGTCATACTGATACTTGGGGTTTAGTGACCTAAGTGCTTGCATGATCTGGTGAAGCCTGGCCCCTGGCAGACAACTAACTGCAACCTTCTTCTTATCCATCCTGTTGAGGGGGACATCACTAAGGGACTAGCTGCTCCAGGGCATTTGCAATGACAAAGTCCAATGCACTCTCAAATCCAGCCCTGATGGAACTGAGGCAGATTCATAAGACAGGCTACATGAGGACCACCATATCTAAGGATCTAAACCTGGGCTGTGACATGAAAAAAACATGTTGGAAAGACAGATATGTGTCTCAGAGATTATGCATCTCTGGAGCAGGCTTCCTAATCACATAAAGCAGAGCTCTTACCTGA
This sequence comes from Protopterus annectens, assembly GCF_019279795.1. NCBI lineage: Eukaryota > Metazoa > Chordata > Ceratodontiformes > Protopteridae > Protopterus > Protopterus annectens. The sequence continues at coordinate 281,234,053 of NC_056726.1, read as the reverse complement.
CTCTCTTCAAACACAGTTTGGATCAATGGTGGGGAATTATACATTCCCTTCTGGTGTGGCACCCATGTAAATACTCAGACACATATGCACAAAATTAAGCCATCCTCTAGCCATTATGGATCCAAAATTGGGTAAAGTTCAGGTAAAAATGTCTAGACTTGTAAGCTCTCTTGAAACAGTAGTCTAGTAAACTCTTATGAATCTATGAACCAGAAAGACCAGAATGTACAAGCATTCAGTATGCTAGACTGCAGGTTAGTCCAAATAAGTGGGTTAATGCTCAAGTATACAAACAACTGATTGATCAGAAATACCTGAACATACAAACCCAGTCTTCAATCCCAAGGCCTGCTCAAGAGGATAGGCGGGCGGCTATATGCATTGCTACCCTTTGATGTTTTCCATTCTCAACAAAGTGAGAGATAAGTTTAGATATTTTTAAAAGCATTTTCTTACCTGGGAGAATGGGCTAGTATCAAAAAAGTGAAAAAAAGCAAAGGTGCTACAGATATCTTAATTATAGGTATCCTGCCATGAAACAAGGTTCAAAGTTTCAAGTGCCAAAATTTTGCTATATACCCTCACATATACCTCAGCACCAAGTGCTTTTAAATTCATTTTTAGAGTAGTAGCTTGAGCTGGTGAATCATTATCCCAAAGTTTTTCTTAGTGTAATGGATAAGTTTATGTTGTATGTATTTGAGCAAAAGAATTGCTATAATTCCAGTCTTATTAATATTCTTACATAAGTATGAGGCTGCTAGAAAGTGTGATGGAAAGACCACCATAAAGTGAATAAATTGGATTTTATGTTAAAAGTATGCTGTCATCTGAGAACAAGAGTGCCTTTTTTATAATTTGTTGTTCAAGACCTTATTGAAAACATAGATTTGCAAAGCAAAGGGGGCAGGGAGGGGAAAGGAAACAGTTAAGTCAAGAAACAATATATCATAATATGGTCCCAGTATTTATAATTGGGGATAACGTGATGTAAAGTAACCAGAAGTTTCACAAGGTGTAGCAAGGGCGCAATCAATCTAAACAGATACATTTTGCTGCACATTAAAAATATCAATAAGAATATCAGGACAATGCCAGAATTTATGCAGTCACATGTATGTCATTGCAGCCCAAGCATATGCATTCTTAGATCATTGTTTGAAGCTCATTTGTGAGGGATAAGTAACCTTCAAATAGAATTGTGTTTGTAGGAAAAGCCTGATAGTGGGAAATACTGTACAATTAATAAGGACCAGCACTATGCTGGGTATAAAGCTTGTTGAATAAATATGCTGGGAATTCCACTGTCATCAATACTTTTCCATAGGTATTCCCACCCAAAAGAGACAAAGTTTTTTTGACCTATGCCATCCCTGCAGTGACTGTCTCAGTGACAGATTTTTAAGCCTTGCTTGCATGTTCACAATGTTCAAAGGTGGTCAGAGCTAGATCTAGTTGTAATACCCCCCACCCACCTTGCATAGACAGAACAATTGTTGGAATAATTTGATTTAACCTGTCAGTCATAATTCTCTAACATATACCTTTCAATCAATATTAATGAGGGAGATGAGGCCTATAATGTTCTATCTTTCACGGGGGGGTTGCATGGTTTTAATAGAAGAATACTGACAGAAGTGAATGAATAAGAATTCAATATTTTCCTTCCAAACGGAAAATCAATGAAAGAGGTATCAAATGGGTACTATCTTGTTTTTGAGCACTCATTATAATTCTGCTTTTAATTCACTGGGACCACATGTATCTTCTAAGCTATTTCTAATGGCTTTGATAATTTCTTATGTGGTAGAAGAGGCTGTGAGACTGCATATTGAGAAGGATTCTAGCCTGGACTTAGAGGAGTGTACTGCTTCAAACCATTTTTGTCCCTTATGTGAGGGTTGAGATAAAGCCCACTGTAAATCTGCAAATAAAGTCTTTCTTAATGTCTAATAACTCATTTATAATGCAGGCTGCCCTGGATGCTGAAGAGAGACGATTAATGTCCCTTTTTATCTGTTGCTTATTTCCTATTCCCCATGATGCAACACTGGCTATTTCCAAATATAACTTATCCCAATGAGCTTGAACACCTTTCTTGTTGTTTCATATTGGTTTAGGAATATTAGATCCTTAAACCAACATTCTTTACATTTTGGTTATGCATTTTAACCCTTTATCTACAGTTTTAGAATTTAACCATCTGTTTTCTGATGATACATGGATATGGTCCAACTGCTCAAAATTTGAATTTCAAATTTTACTGACTCACATTACACTCCAATGGACATTTAGCATACTTTTTCATCAAATCCTGATCTATGCCTACATTTGTCCTAGTTATTAAACGTGAAACTAACAACAGCATAGTCTGTGATAAAAGCTGTTACTATATCTGTTTCCTTTATGCATGCCACTATCTTTTCTGAAACTAGACAGTAGTCCAACTGATTTGAGTTATTTAAGCCCAGTAGAGTAAAAGTAAATGCATCATCATCTTGATGATGTAGCCATCATTGTATCTTAGCCTGCTTATTTTTATTTTTTATTTTTACAGTTGTTAACCAGGACAGTCCAACTGGGGGACTAGCCCTTTTTCAACGGAGGCCCGGGAGGAAAAGCCTCAAGATACAATGCATTGAAATATACTAAGATGAAAATGTGCATACATCCAAGTTACACTGGTATTAACATAGGTAAAAAATATACAGATTCAGACATTTGAAGTACACATAGTATATCAGTAAAAAAATAACAGCTGCAAAATTAGGAGGATACACACATACCCCAGGATTCAAGAGTGGCCGGTTTCCATGCAGGTACAGTGTAGGAGCTCCTGCATGGAAAATGGCTGCCGAGCGATCCAGAAAAGTGCCGTTTTCACGTGCATGAGCGGTCCTACATTGTTCCTGCACGGAAAGCTATGCGGAATGCAAATCACCTCATTTGCTGGTAAAAACATGCACAGAGTCCAGCCAGTTTAGTGGATCACAAAATCACCTAATTTGCATGTTTTTACAAACAGTATCAGAACAGAACTATATTCAGTTAGTAACTGAATACATTTCTGCATCTGAAGAAATGGAGGCAGGACAGCTCTTGGAAAGCATGTATTACAGTCAAACACACATGCCAATGGTAAAATATAAGGCCTGTGGCATTAATAACAGTTTATTTTTTTTATAACATGAACATTTTTTTGGCTGATTATGGCCGTTTAAGCTTAGGGCAGCGTCGCGCAAATGGGATCGTGCCGAAAATAAAAAAAATTAGAAAAGTCAATTGTAAGATAATTCTACATTTTGCCATTATAGTCAATGGCATGCAGAATATAATCAATAACAGGGAGCACTGGTTGTCAAGGGAAAAGGGTCCGTCTAAATGCAGTAACTAATGACTTACAGACTGGGGTATGCAAATGAGGGGAGTTATACTGAATCACAGATTTCCTAAAAGTGTCAGCTTGTACCAAACTGTGTGGGTGCAGCAATACAACAGTGCAAGTGTAAGAGCTGAATGAGTTCATAAGGGGGGGGGGTGTCATGCTTGTTGTAAGCTCACTGGAGCTCTGTGGCCCGTGTTTGCCCTTAGCTAAGCATAGCTAAGGAAGGAGGTGTGTCAGATGTGCCTGAGCAGTGTGTACATAGCCTAAATGGGTGTGCATGCCAGCACCAAGTTTTAAACAAAAGAGAAAAGAAAAAAAGAGGAAATGGCAGCACTGTTTACATTTGAGTGCTGGGTATGCTTGGCCTGCCTCAGGGCTTAAATTGGAAGGAATTGGGAAGGGAAAACAGCAGTAGGAAGCCAAACAAGGAGAACTAGCATAGCTGGCAGGTTGAATGTATCAGAATCAGCCAATTACACATGCAGCAGCCCAGCACACTAATATGAACTATGCAAACACTCTACAGACTGTTTTTTCCCACAAACTCTACACCACCGTTGTACACAGATGAGGGATTTTTAACTGGCAAAACTAAAAATGTTAGAGGCTGCTGCTGCTTTACTCCATCAGTATGTGCTAGAGACTGAGGGTGGTAAGGAGAAAAATGCTGACAACTGACCCACAGTGAGGAGGAGGAGTAGAGTGTACAGACTCAGGGTAACCTACCATGCCTACATGAGCTGGAGATAGTAGAGCACTATAGGGTGAACAGGAACATTCTACAGCAAATCGTTGAGCTGTGCTGGCCACGTCTCACACACAGAACTAATAGAGGGAATCCATCCCAGTGGATACCAAGGTATGTCTAGGCTTAAGAATACTAGCCACAAGTACCTTCCAAAGACCAACTGGGGATATCATGGTGGTCTCACAGGCATCAGCATCCAGAGTACTCCACCAGTTCATGGTTGCCATGACACAACATGCCAGTGAGCACATATATTTCTCCACCGCCCATGAGGCCCTGACCACACATATGCATCTCTTCCACCATATAGCAGAATACACTGAGGTAGCTGGTGCTATAGACTGCGTGCACATCCACATCAAAGCACCACCCAGTGAGCAGGGCAGGGTCCATAAACCACAAGGGCTTCCCCTCCATCAACTTCCAGGTTGTGTGCAAAGCCCAGGGCATTATCATGAATGTGTGTGCTGGTAGCCCTGGAAGCTATCATGATTCCCACATCCGGCATTGCTCACAGCTGTATCAGGTGTTTGCCACGGGGGATGTCCCATATGGCCATCTAGTGGGGGATGCTGGCTATGCACTGGAGCTGTGGCTGATGACACCCATCAGAAATGCACACACAGCCTAACAAAAACATCATAATGAGGCACACGCACAAACCAGGATCATTGAAGAGTGTGTGTTTGAGATGCTCAAGTCACGGTTCCACTGCCTTGACATATCCGGTGGAGCCTTGCAGTACTCTCCAGCTACATGTACATAAATGTTCATAGTATGGGCCATGCTACACAATATAATCCTGTGGAAACAGCTGCAGCAGGAACAGCACAGAGCAGGGCCACACAGCCCCCCACCATTGCCAAGGCCAGCACAGGGACACGGAGGAGGAACATCCTGAGCCTGCCCCTGTAGGCAGAAAGAGGTGTGCACAGTATGCTCAGGCCTTAGTAAAGAAGCAATGCATAGCACACACACTGACACTGTAGGGACCCAGGGACTGATGCCTCTCTCTGACTCGCACATAGAGTAAAATGGATGTCAAACCTGCCAGTACCTGAGCTCTACCATGTACAGGGAGTGTACTATGTGCATCCAACATAGTCAGCCCTCCAACACTGTCCAAAATACTGGCCAGCAACAAGGTAAGTCACTCTTCCTATCAATTACTGAATGGAGTAGCATGTTCTCATACTTGTATGTATGATATGGATGCAAGCATGCAAGGGAATTGGGTGACTGAATGGGAGAGCAGCAGACAGCTATATGGGACAGCAGGAAATTCATAACAAATACTGGTGTCAACATACTAGGCAGCACTACACAAGGTGACACCCCCCACTGCAGTACATGTGATGGCCTAAAAAACTGTGGGTGTCAATAGGTCATACACATGGATGTCAATGAGGGCCATATATCCAGCACCAGTCTCACCCAGCAGGAGAGGTGTAGATGACCAAGAAGAAAGGCTAGGCTAAGCCCCCCAAATGATGGCAATGGTGAACAACCCCCCACCAGACCTACACAGACATACAACAACAGGTCTGGGAGTTGCATTCCAGTTCTGAAGGGTAAGAAGTCTGAAACTGAAATATATGCCATTAAGATCTAACATGTGTACTCTACTGATATGCCTCCATTCTGCATGATAGCTCACAATACAATATGAAATGGAAGCCAACAGATTAACCGAAATACCAGTCCAGTCATTTCAAATGTTAAAGTCTGCAGGTGTGCACCCCCCACACACAATCACATGTAGAAATGCAGTAATAGATGGCCTGCAGCACTCTCAAATGACCTACAGTCCTCTGGCAAATGCTCATGCTTCACCCATAGTACCAATGTACAGAATCTCAGGAGGTCCCAACTAACAACCTAACACAGTAAACAGAAAGCAAATGCAAGTCAGTGTTGACAAATGCCAGTAGCATGCTTCCCCATGTCCTTCTGCAAGGACTATAGATCAGGCCATAAATACTACTGGGATAAAGGCCCAACTATAGGGATATCTCTGAGATATTGCTTACATAATGTTAGGTGGAGGAGAGAATAACGGGGGTGGGGGTGTAAAAGCATGAGTGTCATGGAGTGTGTGAAGTCTGAAACTCTAAAGTCCACCCATACTATTCCTGACTACAAACCCATGAATGAATAGCCACAAAACAGCTTGTAAACCACAATGTGAAGGTAAACTGACAAAATATATGAGTCCTGCCTCTGGATAACTTGGGTGTATCTGTACAGCTGAGAGGTATGGCCCCAGCAGATATGGCCATTCCATGACGTTAAGAAAAGTACAAGGAGGGGAACCCCAGCCAGCATACTAACAAGTTGATGCACCATTTACACAGAACCAGCAGTCTATTGTCTGTAGCTACCCCTCCACAATGGCAGGTGTGTGTCAGAATGTGTAGTCTATATGCCTCAGATTATTGGTCTCAGCTTCATTCATCTTGTATTTCCCAGTAAATAACTGTGAGCAAAGAATGATAACTGTCAGTAGTTGATGACATGACACATCACAGTGTAAAACAGTACATATGTCAGAATATCTATACTACAACCAAACATATCACACAAGCAGCAGATACAGCAATAGTTGCAGTACCCCCTGTATGTTAAGCCCATCGTGTCTCCATATTGACAACCTATCTACAAATATCCTGCAGAAACAGTTTTCTAGGTGTATCTGTAGCACACAAAATGCTGAACTGGAGTCCAACCCTCCCTGCAATGGATGTACACACTCAGTATAGAAGGTCATACTGGGCATGCTCCTACACTTAGAGAAATGAATGAAGCCTGTGTCTCACAATACAGTGGACTACAGATATCGGTTATTCACAGATGTCTGTTCACATGCGCCAAATTGTATACCATTAATAGTTCACACACACACATTGGATAAAAATACACACACATATCTAAGGCCAACATAATATTTGTCAAATTTGCACACACACAGATGTGGGGAAGAGAAAGACAGACAGCGACAGAGAGAATCCCATTATGAGGCCTGTCCCATCCACTACACATCCCATTGGCCTATATCACATGATGTGCTGATGTCATTCACTGTAGAAATACCTTTGGTTAGCTCTCAGCCCTATAGTGTCAGTGATGCTTGTGATAACTGTGTAACACTACAGTACAAACAGGTATCCATGTAGCAGTTGTAATCTCAGTCCTGTCAAATGTAAAGCTGTGTGTGAGTGTGTGTGTTTCTAGATGAATGTGGTTGAGGCCATTCACACTCACTAAACCTCCTTTACCCTTCCTTTAGCACTGCTGCTGATGTCACTCACCTTCAAAGATACCTTTGGAGAGCTCTCCAACATATCGACTCCATGGCACTTGCAATAACTGCGTAATACTATAGTGTAGCAAACTCATTAGGTAGGAGTTCCAATCCTGATCCTGGGAACTGTGTAAATGTGATTGTGTGAGAGAGTGTATGTATCCTTGTAGAGAACTGATTTTGTGGTCATTCATACTTACAACACTTCCCTTACCCCTCCTTTAGCACTGCTGCAGATGTCACTCACCTTCAAAGATACCCTTGGACAGCTCTCCAACATGTAAGCTCCATGGTGTGCATGATAAATGCAGAACAATGTAATAGCAATAACTGCATATGTACGGGTTTGAATCTCATCCCTGGCAAGTGTTTGTGTGTGTACATATCTATGTCCGTACCTCAAAAATGTTGGCCCCATTTACACCCAGTACATATCTCAGTGCCTAACTTTAGCAGTCCTGCAAATATCATCCACCTTAGAAGTACCTACTGGCAACCCTAAACCATGTAAGGTCAGTAATGCATGCGGTAAATGTGTAACATAATGGTCCGAAAAGATAGTTAGATAGAGGTTTGAACCTCACCCCTGGCAAATGTAAATGTGTGTGTAGGGGAAAATATTTTTTGGAATCTCTCACACACTGCATCACCCAATGCCAGTATTAACAAGGGCTGAGAATGTCCGTCATCTTAGAAGTACCTTGGGACAACATCCATCCTATAAGCTCCGTGGCATGTGTGATAAATGTGGTACAGTGTAGTAGCAATACATAGCTAGGTAGGGGGTTGAAACTCAGTACTGGCAAGTGTCTGTGTGTGTGTGTGTGTGTGTGTGTGTGTGTGTGTGTGTGTGTGTGTGTGTGTGTGTGTGTGTGTGTGTGTGTGTGTGTCTGTGTGTGTGCGTGTGTGTGTTTGATGAATATCCACTGTGGCTATGGTTATTAGCAATGGGAGGTGTGTTCAAACCAGAACATGTACCATTCTACAACAGATGTTGTACATCAACATGTACCTATGTACAACTCTCAGCCCTATAATCTGTGAGGCATATGCAATCACTGTGTTACAGACCCGGGATTACCGTACACATACTTTACCCTGCCTATGACATGGTGGATGTGTCATCATACTGCCATACCCTGTGGCCTTGCTGCAGGGCCACATACTACTGACAAACAGATGCCTAGAATGGAAATGGGATACAGCATGTGAGAACACATTCAGTCAGCACTTCACTTGTGGGGGGGAAGAGGGGTAAAGCTGGCATTGAAAGTGTTAGATATTAGCTTTGTGCAGTAACTCACAGCACTTGTGTTTAATGCTGTGGGGGTTGTTGATGTAACTATCAATGGCTGTTGTCAGTGTCTGCTGCATCTCTGCTACCATTGATGCCTTTTGGGGATTCCATGAGGGATCCAAAGTTGTGTTTGAGGCTAATAAGGGAGTTCAACAGTCATGGGACACCACCTTTCCCTTCAACAGTGTCCTCCTTCTGATGTACACTTTAGTAATTGCAGGGGACCATCACATTGTCTCCCAGTGTTTGGAGGACAGTGTCTGGGTTCTGTTGGCTCTGGCTAGTACCAAGCATTCATGTACCTGTTTGTACAATGCCTATGTGTATGATTCCACAGTCATGCAGCTACGTCCCATTGCCATGTGTGCAGTGAAGACATCAACCCCTGTTTTCATGGCTGTAAAGTTAGCTTTGTAGAGGTTTTTCCAGGTGGTTATCTTTGTGGGGGGTGTAGCTGACATGTTGAGTTCCATGTTGATTACAACCTGTGTGAATCTCACCATGCAGGGATTGACATCTAAGGATGAGCAGCAGTCCAATATTTAAGGGGTCAACACAGGTCAAGGTTGATGCATCCTCTGCCAGGGATCAGTATGAGCTGATCTTGGGCAATAGAAATGATGAATTCCAGAAATGTTGGGCCACTGTACTGGCACTTGGCTACATTCCCCAGGTGATGGAGGTGTAGTTGAAGACTCGTACTATGTCAGTGTTACATTGGACCATCATAGATAGCAGGGTGTTGAGGAATGTGCATTCACAGTCTAGGGACATAGATGTGGACCCATAGCAGGCTATGGTCTGGATTGCAATATTACCCCAAGACAGTTGTACCGGAAGCATCTCCAATGCATTATGATGGGATACTAGTCTGGAGGTTTTCCTATCCATAATGAATATGGAGAAAACACCACCTGTGGAGGTGTGGTGTTGTCCATGTTTGGGGGCTGACAGCTGTGGAATGCATCATAGCCTGATACTGCAGGTCTGCTTTCTGCTGCTGTGAACAACCTCTCCATTACAGCAGACATGTGTACTCCACTCCAACGACTGCTATGAGTGACTGCATCCTGACAGTTAGATGTCCACTGCTGGGCAGTATGACCTTCAGATTGCATACATGTGTAGCTGTTATGGTGGTAATAACATTAGGAACACTGTCTAATAAGACACGATAAGGGTGGCAAGACACTTAGCCAGTACCTGGCAACCCAGCGGTGACAGATGTAGAACATCTGTAGCAAGTCATTGGGTTCTGTCAATCATGTCATCCCAAGCAGGGAGGTTCTGGATCTCCTGAGAATGACAAGTAACATGTGAGCCAATGTTGCATTTAACCATCTATTGATAGTGCCGCAGCATCATTCTGGGTGACAGCAGTACACTGCCCAGGGCTACTGTCACATCTGCCTGGACCACATAATCTGAGAGTTCAACCATGTCTCCTGTCATGTAGGCCAGGGAGGTGTGTCCTAAGTCATTTACACCCACATGGATACAGCGTGATACTCGTAGTTGCTGTGGAGTGACATGACTGGCTGTGTCTTGTGTTAGATGCTGGCATGTGATTAATATTTGGCTGTTACCTGCTCCATATTCAACTTAGTGAGTGGGATGAGTGTGCCTCAGTATTGAATTAACCATGATTACTATATTGTGCAAGATGTTTAGTCTTAGGGGCTTAGGTTGGAGGCAGACTGTGTAGGTTAAATATGTGCCCCTTGGCATGTGCCATGTTGTGGTGTCTGAGTGAGTGTCTGCCTTGCTAGTCTGTGCTGTTTGGGTAGATGTCCAGTGAGTGCCTATGGGAAGGTGGGTGTGTGGCTTTTCACTGTATGTCATGGCTGTCAAAAGGGGTGTCATGGTGAGCTACGTGTTCCACATGGTGTGGGACAGCTGTTGATCTTATCCTCTTGACCTGCTGGTCCAGTCTTTGCTGGAGAGAGCATATGTCCACATTGGGTGATATATGGTTAACCCTAACTGGTCTGAGTGTTTGGAGTTTAGAGGGGAGGGTTGTCTGTGTACATGTGGCAGTTGTAACAGTACCCCAGAATGGACAAGAGCATCAGGTTAATGGGTGAATGCACAGATAACGCCCTGCAAACATGCCATTAGAGGTGGACATAACTAGTAAGTACTGGGGCGACATCCATGATGAATGAGTACTGCTGATGGCTCACAGGTGTGCCACACTTCTTCATACAATAACCTGGTGAAGTGCCAAGCCATAATGCTAGTTTAAGTGCAAAGCAGAAAGAACTAGCATGATGTACGGGTGGTACAGAAGGCAGACTGTATGTCTCCTGTAATACTTTACCACAGCTGTGCATTTATCAGCAGCTTTGGCCATGTGAAAGTTCAGTAAGCTCTGCAGCACATGCGGTAATTGCATAACAGTATAGTAGACATACCTAGATAGGCAGGAGTTCTAATCCCAGTAGTAGCAAGTGTATGTGTGTAGGTATGTGTGTGTGAATCATGTGCTGTCTGGCTCATATCATTTTTGACCTGTGTACTACCCTTTACACTTCCCTTCACTCCAATTTAGTAGACCTGTTGATGTCATCCAGCTTAGCAGTACCTTTGGAAGAGGTAAAACTGCATAAGCTCTGTGGCACGTCTGATAATTGCATCACACTATAGTAGGACTACCTAGATAGGCAGGAGTTTTAATCCCAATACTGGTAAGTATGTGTATGTGTGTGTGGGTGTATCATGTACTCTCTGGCTCATACCATTTTTTACCTTTACACTTCCCTTCTCTCCAGTTTAGTAGACCTGTTGATGTCACCCCACCTTAGAAGTACCTTTGGAAGAGGTGGAAATATATAAGCTCCGTGGTGTGTTTGATAACTGCATAGCACTATAGTAGAAATACCTCAATAGGCAGGAGTTCTAATCCTAATGCTGGCAACTGTTTGTGTGTGAGGATCATGTCACATGTGGCTTATACCATTTTGATGTGTATGCCATACATGGCTAGTGAACACCTCCCACTGCAATTACTTTATATAGTGTGGTAACATCATCTACCTCTCATGCAGCAGGTTAAACCTTTGTGCAGTTTTCTGTACAGATATGTCTGGAATATCCATATGTTTGAAACCTATACGTGGTCAAAAGTGGTCTGTGTGCCTTAACAATGCCGATGTATGTGATATTATAGCCAAATAGCCCACAGTGAGTGTACTGACACATATGGCAGCATGAGGTATCATACCTGACTGAAGCATCATGCTGATATGATGTCTGCCACCCTCACAGGTGGCCTGCCTTGTAGGTGCAATACATGAGTACATATGCTTGGTTTTACAAGTAAACTATACCTGTTATGGGTCACATTAAAGTCTGGAAGAGGTGTGGTCTGTCATATGTCCTAATTAGTATGTAACAGAAATACCTTGCATCTTAAGAGGGGTGTGTAAACAATTTATATTCACTGTATACCAGTAATGTGTCATGCATAACCTTACTTCAGGCCGTTTGTCAAGCACAAGTTGCTGGACTCTGTCCAGACATCTCGGCACTGACAAGTTGTGAGGTATGCTACAGGAATGTTGAATTCACATCAGATAGGCCCCAGTGGTGACCACTGTGATGCAATACAGTTAACCCCAACACAAGTGAATATGCACAACAAGCAATATAGCTATTACATAATGCAATATAGCTATTACTGATGGTTGTGGGCATGGTAAATTTCATGTGCTTCATATGCCTGGGATATTACCAGGCAACAACAGAACAATGTAATAATCACCAGCGTCAGGCTGCTGTCCCATATGCAGACCAAAGGGTCCTAGGTAGTTGTGAGAGGGAGTTATCATCAGCAGACACATATGTGACCTTGGTATAGGATGGATGCAGCATGTCTGCACATCTACAGTACTAACTGCAATAATACACAATGTCCGGTCCTCACCATAGATGTGCACCTCTGTGCATTAGAAAACCCCATCCACAACTGAAATCGGACCTGACACATACATGTAGATACAATACAGATACATATATGTCTGATACATTAGTGTACTAATCCCCACTGGGCCCTTACCTGCATACTCCTCATCCAGTGTGTGTGTGTAACCCACCTCCACACTGCTTCCCTCATCATCTTGGCTTGTGCATTCAGCATCTGGCCCAAGTGCGGTGACGAGCTAATCTGTGGGTGTCAGTAGGGGCTGGATGGCTGGGCACCCACCTGTGGCTAGCTGGTGCCTTGCTACAACAGCAGCCCATTGATGGGCATGGCATTTGAGGTCAGTGGCCCGATGCTGCACATGCTCATAAATTCTGCTGTGCAGGCCAGCATCATTTACCCTGTGGACCACACTGTTCCACGGTGCAGTCCTCTCCCACACATCTTTTTGCTCTCCGTCCACATGACAGGGCATAATGTCCAATCACAGATTGGGTGATGTCTGTTTCCCCAACAGAGAATGCTGGTAGGCAAGCACTCTGCATGTTACCTGGAAGACATAAACAGGAAAAGGTCACATGACCTCATAAGGTTGTCAAAATGAACACCATCTGTGGATATTACTTGCAAATAATCCAGACTACACCAGAACCCTTCAAGCTACCATGGCTACAGCAGCTTGCATTACACACCTGTCCATGAGCTATCTTATTCCCCCAAATGTTGGGCACTTGATTGCATAATCCTCTATCCTCCATTCATTTCTGTGTAGAGGGTTGACAGTCGTCATCTTCCATGTGGATGGTGTGTGTATGGTGGCAGGTCTGTGTCTGACTGTGGGTTGTGATGGAGCTCTGAGCACATGCCTGAGTTCATGTAGGAGTCAGACACTGATTTTATTATGCTCCATGGAGATATGCTGTTGCCATCAGTAGACAATACGTACATGCTCACCATGGCTGAGGGGAGGAGTGTGGTTGATGTGCATATCTCCATGTACAACTGGGGTGGACAGGGTGGTGATGTTCCCACCTAACCTGTGTGATGCAGGTTGCCTATACCCACAGCATGTGTGTATGAGGTGTTCTTTACCTCCAGTACAGGGTGAATTGTGTTGTTTCATCCTGGACTTACAACATATGTGGAGACATGGTTGCAATTGTCCTTGGTGGTGTGGATATGTCCGATTCATAGTCAGTCAGCCTTACAGGAAGTCACCTGTGAACTTACAAGCTTGCTCAGATATAGGTGGACTTGCTTCAAAGTTGTTGCCTGCATCTATGTGTCCCTGTACAGCCAATGTAGCAACCTATTATGTGGTTTGTTTATTGCTGCTGTCCACCAGAGGGAATTACTCTACCTTGGTGGAGGCTGGATATACAGGTCAGGTACTGCTGTGCCCATATAGTTACAGTGGATATAAAGAGTACACACCCCTGATACACTGCCTGGTATTTGTGCAACTGGAACATTACACCACAATAACTCATTTCATAACAATTCCCACCTGTAGTGTGACCTATAGCCTGTACAATTCAATTGAAAACATAACAATTGGGGGTCTGTGAAAACATATGGAAATAATACTCACCACAATAAGTCAGTCGGATGAGTGTGCACACCCTTAAACTGATATGTTATGTATGCAACTCTTGAGATGGTTACAGCATTCATCCATCCTGGTCTGGACTCTAACATTATGGCACATCTTCACTTGGCAATAGTTGGTCACCTTCCTAAAAAACACCTTTGATTGTATTTCAATGAACTGTACAGGTTAGGGTTCACTTAAAGATGAAAAGCATTATGAAATAATATTCTATGGTCTGATTGTCATACAGCACACATACCTGGCAGTCTAACAGGGGTGTGTTGTTGTTGTTGTTTGTCTTTTGGCTTTTTCCAGGTAAGGGGTCACCACAGCAGAACTCCGGTCCGCTAATGATTGGCAGTAGATTTTTACGAAACGCCGAGGTGCAGCTCAACGCCCAACCTTCAACGAAGGCACACCCATTTAAGCATGCACGTCTTTCGAACGCTACCCAACCATGTGGAGGACATGCAGACTCCATACAGAAGGCACTCCCAAGCCAAGCCAAGAATCGAATGGGAGAACCTCTTGCTGTGAAGTAACAACACTACCGTTGTACCACCACGGCCTTTTACACTTGTTATATCCACTGTATATAGGTGTGGATATAGCTGGTAGTGGTAAGCATGGACAGAGGGTCATAACACAGGTGGAGACTTCTCTGATTAATAGCTGAATATCATGCCTACTCTAGTACCCATATCAGTGCCAGGGCACTGCAACAGCCAGCAGCTGTACACATTTCTGTCTGTTGTATGCACTGCCACTGATATTACACACATGTGCAACATGCACAAACTATGTACCTGAGTGATTGAAACCCATGTATTTTAGTTTTGTGCCTTCCAGCTGAACATATGCATACATACATGTGCTCAGGGGATACCTGGTATACATTTCTGTTGTATGTTAGTATGGCACACTGTAGTTACAGTCTTGCCACTCAATCATACATCTCACCCTGTTACAGCAGTATGTCTGGACAATGGCACACATAAATGGGTGTCAAAGGGCACATCAGTATTGGTACTGTATTAATATAGCTGCACCATACATGTAGGGTTTGATATCACTGTGATAACCTGGAAGATGTCCAACAGTCATAAGTAGGCTATTATGTTACAATGTCATTGCTCACAGACTTGCCAATGGTTTGGCTGACATAACACAGGTATATGTGTATGTGACTACAGATATTAGTCACAAATGTGCTTATTGTCCAGCAGAACACTGTACAGTTGAATGTTATTAATTCAATATATCAAATGCAGTTCAACACACATGTCTGCAACAGTACTCTACTATGCACACACCCTCTATAGGTGTCTTAGCTTTACAAGGCAAACATGTGTCATACTAATTACAGGTAACATGGCTATGGAAAACATCCCATTGACTGGCCTAACAGTGGCACAGTCACAACTGTTTGACAGACACCCCTGCAGTTGTCATATATGAGCTGTCCTTTCCCAGGTGAGTCAGGCTCCCAAGCTGTGATCCTACCTTACAACCTCTCAGAGCATCACATCTGGACAATGCCTAAAATGATGGGGGGATAAATAGGGACAGACTTTAAATATACCTGTAACAAACATAGGAAGTTTGTAGAATGATACATTTTGCATTACGGTAAATATTTGTAATGATGTGGTGTCTCAAACTCAAGTGTTTGTCATTATCTGATGACTTCAATCCTTAGCTATTTGCCAGAAAAGTACAGATCTCAGGAGGAACAGACAAAAATACATGAAGGTAAAATGTGGACATTCTGTGAAGTTCTGTATAGTTGAGATGTATGTCTGTGATATCTCCCACTGCAGAGAGGGCCAGATGCTATGGCTATAGCAGCTGTTTAGCAGGACATTAGTACAGCATGTCTTGTTGGGAGATATATTCCTCCAAATCATATTTCCCATTATTACAGACCAAGTACTACATTCAACTACTTGCTTACATGTTCCACTTACTTTTTTATTTCTTCTCTTTTCTACTTTATGTTTCATTTGTTATTTCTCTCTCTGTCTCTCTCTATCTATCTTTCTCTCTCTCTCTGTCTAGCTCTGTGCACTACAGGGATAGAGCTGGTTTGAATAGGTGGCAGCATGGCTTTTGTAGGTGATGCTCATGACCAGGTGATGGCCTTTACATCTATTGGGGTCCCTCACTTGCTAATTGCATGCAGAGCAGCTATGTAGCTCTTCCAATAGCCAAAGTCATGGCAACACACTCCTATAAATGAGTACTCCATATGGGCATTGGCCCTTTCCCTTACTTGTGAGGAAAACAACCTGGAGTTGTGTGGGCTACTGCCTCTTACAACCAGGCTTGTGGAAACAAGCCAACTAAATGGAGAGGAAGGTTCAAGACTTAGCAGCAGAATGTGAGCATTGCTGTAATATGTTTGAAATACTGCTAGTTTAACTGCGTTTGTCTACACATGCTACTTCTGCATGGGTTTCAGTCTGAAAAATTTCTGTCTCTGCATTGCTCTCAACTGTAGGGCCATCCCCATAAAGGCCACAGTTTAGCCTGTTATGTATGGGATGTTCCCCAGACAGGTGCTGTCCTTGGCAAATTAGTAGAATACTCTGGTGACTGCATTATGTAGATGGGATCATCCATTTGTTTTTCTGACTTTATATCCCTCAGAAAAGATGAGTTACAACAAACCCTGTAACACCAGCAACTTTCACAGTGTGCAACAGCAATATTTCATGTATGGCCATGTATTTGGGCTTCTGACCAACAGTTATGCCAGGCATTGTCCAGATGTCAAACAGTAGTAGGTGGATACGTATACTGATCTATCATTATTTAGTGCTCTATCTCCTGCTGAGGGGAATGGCTGGGAAATATGTTGAATTCTACATTCAAGAGGTAGGTGTATAGAGAATTTTCTTAGATGGCCTTGTAATCTACTGTATGTAATGGACAGTAGCACATGTTTTAAAGCTAGGCTGTTAGAACATGACTAACATATTACTTGATAAGAAATATTTCAGTTCTATAGCTGTACATTTGAATAAATCACACCATGGGGACAGTAGTGGGTCTCAAGGTACTGTTTCTGAAAACGTCTAGTGTGATGAAACATTCGTAAAAGGACAATTGTTATGTATAGACTCAATGTATTAATATTAACTGTGTTATTTTATTCCATAGGGGGTTAAATGACGAGTGTAAATGGAGGCTGTGTATTCAATTATGTAATTTGGTGTTAAATGCTTCTTGTGATTAAGGCATGTATTTCTGGTAATGTTTACTACTTGAAGGCTTTGGCCAAGACATCAGATTATAATAAACATGTATGAATTACTGGCTGGTTGTATTTTTCATTGCTATATTCAGACATTTTATTTGTTTTGCTAAGAGATTGCTGTATGTCTGGCCATTGTGTATGGCATATCATGATTTTGTAGCAGTGCACTGTTCACTTCTTTATTTGGACTGGGGGGGGCCAGATGTGAGTGTCATGGCTGTTTTATATCCAACTGTGCACGATGGTCTATCAGCAGCATATGTTTGTATGGGCATTTTTGGTGATGTATGGAAATATATATATATATATATATATATATATATATATATGTATATATATATATATATATATATATATCTATATATATATATATATATATATACATATATTATATATATATATATATATATATATATATATATATATATATATATATATATATATATATATATATATATATATATATATATATATATATGTATATATATATCTATATATATATGTATGTTTGTATGTATGTGTATATATATATATATATATATATATATATATATATATATATATATATATATATATATATCTATATATATATATATATTTGTATGCACACATATATATATATATATATATATATATATATATGTACACCTCAGTATTTGTTAATATATCTATATATTGTTGCACACATATATGGATCTCCCTACATATCACATGCTCTCTCTATATATATTTCTATTTATATATAATATATATATATATTTATATTTATAGATACCAATCCTTCCAAATTGCACACTTGTCTCTTCCCTATTGTAAACTGGCTGTTAAGAAGGGTATGTTTGAGAAAACATTCTCAAACAATACAGCTAAGGTGGTTTACTGGTAAATTGTCATAGGCTATGGTGTGCAGGATCCTGGGTTCAAGACCTGCAAGGGTTGTTTATTTTATTGCTAGGCACAACAAGGACTGTTGGATACAGAGTAATTAAGGGAGTTTTGAGCAGCTTTGAGTGTGTTTGCACTGGTTTGCCCAATGGTAATGGTGCTAACGTTCTGTTAAATGAAAAGGCACTTACATCGTGTAGGCTTCACTTACCAGTGCACAAATCTGCTTAGCATTTACATTTAAGCAATGCTTACACCTGATAAGCATAGCTTAGCCATGGTAACCATTGATCACATTCCAGTCTTATAAAATAGCAGGGTAATGGCATCTTTAATAAGTGTATTTAATTTCCTGTACATAACATGCATATATGTGCTGTCATTACAGTAGCAAGGGGAGTGAGTATACTGTATGGGACAGCTGGGTATACATGGGTAGTACCACAAGCTTTTTTCTTTGGATTTGTTTCAGACATGGGTGGTATCCCAGGTTATATGCAGTCACACTTCCATGTTACACCAGCTAGAGTGCACTGGTTGACAGAAATAGTTTAACACTTATGGTATCATTTCATTAGTACTTTTAACAGTGCTTTTCAAGTAAGAGTTGATTGCAGACTGCAGTACTGGAACCATACACCCCTGCATGCAAAGCTGGACTATGAGTACTGAGTGTGATTGAGCTGTATGCTTATATGTATCTCCTATTGGATATTGATCTGATATGTTGATATTAACTGTAGACTACTATGTTTTTTGGACATGTTATTGAGGACTGTTGTCATGTAGTAATGGCATACCTTTGAGTTTCAGAAGTGTATCTTTCAAAACTTTCATCCTAATGCATAACCTGTTGGCTATCTACTTTCTGTCTGTCCTCTGTACAGATGTACAGATGTCAGGTATTGCTACTGCCATACCACTATTTAGGTACCCAGATTGTATTGTGCTGTGGACCTGGACACTACTGCTAGTTCCGACATATGGGACAATCCTTAATGCGGGCCTTGCCTCGTTTCCTTGCCTGTGTGAGGGACATTACAGAGGTAGTGGCCTACAGATTCAAATAAAGTGGGTGGCAATATGTCACAGGACAGGACATGTGGATACAGCCAGTTAACATGGGGGACATATCCCCAGATTTCTGAACAGATTCCCTGTCATCAGTGCTGTTATACACAGAGTTTGTGTGGGCATGCATTTAGTGTGTGCCACTGTGACTCACAGTGATATGTCTCTGACATACCTCTCCACTGGCACGCTGTCCACAGACTGGCCACATGTCTGCCTGTTATGTTTTGTGTGTTCGCTAGACAGTTGGCATCCTTGGTAAATCAGTTCTGGACTCTGGGGAATTCAGTCAGTAAATACTCACATCTGTTGGCATTACCAATGTCATAGTCTTCATAAAGGATGTTACAACATACCCAGTGACATCTGCAACTGTCTCAATGTATGACAGTAGTATGTCCAATCTACCCCTGTGTTTGTATCTCTGTTCCCACCTAGTAAAATAGGGGTTGATGCCGAGCTTAGTGAATGGTGAATGTTATCAAAGGCTTTGGCCTGATCAATGTAGACTGCATGTGTCATCTTACCTTCATCCACAGCTTAGGTGACTGACACCAAGAAGATGACCAGGTTAAATGAGCAGGTATGACCTACCCTTCACAAAGGTAAACTTTGTGGGATCCTGAGTCTGCAGATTCCCATATCCCTGTTTATTAGGTGCTTGATGATGCATTCCATAGCTTCGCATAACAGACTTGTCAGGCAGTTGGAGCTGTATTTCCCAGCATCTGTAGTTACACCTTATTTGTGGAGAGAGGTGACTGTAGCAGTGCACAATTCAGTAGGGACAAAGCCTGAGGTGAGGCTATGCTTGAACAGGGCACACAGGTAAGCTGCCAGGTCACTCTGTAGTTC
Source organism: Protopterus annectens (assembly GCF_019279795.1). Lineage (NCBI taxonomy): Eukaryota > Metazoa > Chordata > Ceratodontiformes > Protopteridae > Protopterus > Protopterus annectens. The sequence goes on along the minus strand of NC_056726.1, from coordinate 281,213,739 downwards.
ATGTAGAACACAGTCAGGGATATTCTTAGGTCCCATAAAAGCTGTATTCTTGGCCTTGGACAGTGGTGTTTTAAGCTGTACTGCAGTAATACTAGGTGACTAGCAGTGTACTGGTATTGTGATTGGTCTTTGTGGGGGGGGGGTGAGGGGTAATGTTTGCACTCAAGATGCCAGCCAGTATATTGGCATTATTTGTTGGCTCAGTCTGGGAGGTATCATTGTCTAGTAGCTCAGAACAATTCTTGGTATTGCCATGGAGATTCTTTACATAACTGTATGAGGCCTTATGGTTGTCTTTACTATGTGCTCCAATTCTGTTCTCACAGCTAACTTTGTAGTAATTTGATGAGGGATCTCAACTATTCATTGAGGCTGATAAGGGCTTATTTCCTGTCTTAGGACTTCAACATATTCCATATCGGTTCCCTCCTTCTGTTGTACAGTTTCTTTATGGCAGGAGACCACCAGATCAGCTTCCTTTTTTTGGAGCTGAGTGTCCTGGTTGTATTGGGTAAGGCGGTATCCATGCATTTGTGTATGTGTTCATAGTGCATTATTGTTTGATTCCATTGTCATGCAACTAGTCTCCATTTGCTTGGCTGCAATGAGGTTCGCCAACTCTGATTTTATGTGGCCATATAGTTAGCGCTGGAAAGGCTTTTCATGGTGGTTACCTGTATAGTGGGGGTAGGAGGGCTGTGGATTTCCAAAGGTGATAACTTTGTGTTCGGATATAACAAGGGAGGTGTTGACTACTGGTGTAGAGCAACAGTCGCCCATGTTAGGAAGGACCAGGTCGATGTGATGGGCATGTGCATCGGTACATGAGTAGCTTTTCCACTTAATTGTGGGGTTGTTGAAGTCAACCAGTATGATAGTGTTAGGATGGACACTAATATTCTCCAGGGTGTTTATGGACATGGAGTGTGAGTCTCGGGACATGTATGGGGATCTATAGCTGGCTACAACCTGAACAACTGTCTTACCAGAGGTCAGCTACACTTGCAGGATCTGTAATGCATAATGTTGGTCTAACACACTGGAGGTGTGTGCATCTTTACGAATATGAAAATACCACCACCTTTGGAGTTTCAGTCCACTTTCTGCAGCCAAAAGTTGTGATATTAATTATAAGCCGGTATTGCAGGGGTGCTTCCTGCTGCCTTTAACCAGGTCTTTGTTACAGAACAGATCACATTGTTCCCCAATTTAAGGATTACTTCCAGTGAGTGAATTTCCAGGTTAGAATTCCAGTGTGCAGCAGCATGACCATCTGATTGCATGTCTTTGTAGCTGTCATATAGTTCTGTATATATATATATATATATATATATATATATACAAACTATATATATATATATATATATATATATATATATATATATATATAGATATATATATATATATATATATATATATATATATATATATATATATGTGTGTGTGTGTGTCTGTATTTATTAGCATTTAACATTTCACTATATATGTATGCATGCATATCGGTGGATATGAATGTGGATATGTGTATATATATATATATATATATATATATATATATACATATACATATATATGTATGTATCATGTATATATTTGTCAACATATATACATTTCCATACATATATATATATATATATATATATATATATATATATATATATATATATGTATAGACTACCTGACTGATTCTACAGACTCCTTTCCCTGCTGTAGGATGACTGTACTAACTGATATGTTTGAATGTCATCACTATCTCGTTGGGCTCAGATGGTGTAATGGTACATTGCTTTGATCATCGTTTACAAGGCCCTGGGTCCAGGACTTGTCAGGCCATATTATTTTGTTGCAAGGCAGAACAGTTCTGCTGTGGAGGAAGGGATAATGGCAATAAATGCCGAAATTCAACACTTCAAAACCCATATGATTGCAGACCATCCCCTGGATTTATGAAGCTCTTTATAGCATGCAAGATTAGATTAAGAGCTATTTTCGGCAATAAGGCCAGCGTGTGATCCAGGAATGAGCTTCCAGGAAGTGCACGTGAGCTCTTAGGCTAATCCTGCACAGACCGAGCTCCTGTATGCAAATTACCTTAATTTGCAGGTAGAAACCATGCATATGAGGGGAATATGCAATCCAGGAAGCTAGCAGTCGTCCGTGCAGGACGAGTGCAGTGTGCAGAAATGTACTCGGTTAGTAACCGAGTACAGTTCAGCAATCTACAAAATGGAGCTATGACAGCTCCAAATAAAGGCTGCAAATCATTGAGGAAGCTTGTCAATGTCCAAGTAGAAGGCCATTGGCATTGCAAATTGTAAAAGAAAAAAAATTAAACAACGTTTAATTTTATCTTTGCCGATCTCACCCGGTTAAGCATAGGGCAGCGATGTGCAAATGGGATCGGTTGAAATTAATAAAATAAACCTAAAATAAGCATTCCAACAAAAATCAGTATTCTGCCATGCAACTCAATGGCAGTCAGAAGGCAACCTGGCCAGTGCGTAATGGTTGATAAGGGGGTAGGCTCAGTGTGGGACATGTAACTATGCATTAGCAAGCAATCCTATGCAAATGAGGGAAGGTTTAGTGAATCCCAGATTTTCCCAGGATATGAGGCAGGTCCCAAGAGTGTAAGAGTATAAATAGCAGGGTGCAAGACTAGAATATAGGTGACATCATGTGGGGGTGGGGGGTGGGTCAGGCATACTGTAAGTGGATTGGAGACCATTGCTCCTAGCATAGCACAGCTAAGCTAGGGGTGTGTCTAAACCTTCCTAGCACTCTTTACAAAGTATAAGTGGATGTGCACGCTCCACACTGGGTTGTACAGGAAAAAAAAGGAAGTTAAACCAGGAAAAAGCAGCTCTGTGCACATTTGAGCACTCCATTTGCGTGGCGTGCACACGGGCCTAAACAGGGAGGGAATGGGAAAGGAAAACAGCAGTAGGAAGGTAATCAAGGAGACCTAGTTGAGCTGCTAGGTGAAATATATCAGAATCAGCTAATCACACAGGAAGCAGACCAGCACGGCCCAGAACACCACAATAAACCAAGCAAACACCTACCCCCTGGTTTTTCCACACAGTACACCACCAGTGTAAACAAGCGGGGACATTTTTAAACCAAACCTACAAAATGAGAAGGGCTGCAGCAGGCAACATAGAACAACATGTGCAAGAGGCTGAGGGTGGTAAGGATGTCAATGCTGCCGATCAACCCACAGTGAGGAGACAGAGAAGAGTGTAAAGACCCAAGGTAACCTACCAAGGCCTACATGAGCTGGGTATAGTGGAGTGCTATAGGGTGGACAGAGACCTCCTACAGCAAATCATTGAGCTGTGCAGGCCAACCTAACACACTACACTGGCTGAGGGGAACCCATCCCAGTGGATACCAAGGTATGTGTAGGCCTAGGTATACTAGCCAAAGGTACCTACCAAGCTACAACTGGGGATAACATGGGCATCTCAAAGGCATTAGCATCCAGAGTATTCCACCAATTCCTGGATGCCATGTCAGCACATGCCAGTGAGCATGTATATTTCCTCAACACACGTGAGATTTGACCCACGGTATGCATCTCTTCCACCAAATAGCTAACTACCCTGGGGTAGTGGGTGCTATAGACTGAATGCACTTATGCATCAAAGCACCACCTGGTGAGCAGGTTAGGGCCTACATCATTTGCAGGGCAATCCCCTGTATCAACTGCCATTTCATATGTGATGCTCTGGGCATTATTCTGAATGTGTGTGTTGGCTGCCCTGGAAGCTGTGACGATTCACACATATGGCAACTGATGCAGCTGTACCACAGATTTGCTGATGTGGACATCCCCTATGGTCACCTAGTGGGGGATGCTGGGTACCCACTGGAGCCGTGGCTGATGACACCCATCAGAAATGCACACACAACTGAACAACAATGCCATAATGATGCACATGCACAGGTCAGACATATAATAGAGTGTGTGTTTGGGATGCTCAGGTCACGGTTCCAGTGTCTGGATATATCTGGTGGAGCCCTGCAGTATTCACCAGCTACTTGTACCCAAATAGTAATGGTATGTGCTAGTGCTATGCTACACAATATGATCCTGTGAAAACAGCTGCAACAGGAACAGCATGGGGCAGGGCCACACAGGCCCCCACCAATGCCAAGGTCTGTGCAGGTACAGAGTGACTCGGATAAGGAGCAAACTTTGCCTGCTCCAGTAGGCAGAAGGGGGCATGCCCAGTATGCCCTGGCCTTGGCAAAGAAGCAACACACAGCATATGCACTGACACAGTAGGGCCCCAGGGAATGACACCTCTCTCAGACTTGCACAGACAGTAAAAGGGATGCCAAACATGACACTATCTGTGCCTAACCATGTATAGGAAGTGTACTATGTGCATCCAACATAGGCAACCCTCCAGCACCATCCTCAAGTCTGGCACACCCTCAAGGTAAGTCAATCAACCTACCAATTGTCAAATGGAGTAGAATGTGCTTTTACCTGTAGCTATGGTATGGATGTCAACATGCAAAGGAATTGGGTGGCTGGATGTCAAGGCAGCAGAGAGTAGACACCCATAGTGGCAGCATGTGATCCGTAACACATACTGGAGTCACCATAGTAGCCAGTACTACACAGGGTGACAAAACCCACTGCAGGAAATGGCCTGACCGACAGGGATGTCCATAAGAGCCACACATACCAGCCAGCAAGGATCACATACCCAGCAACAGTCTCAGCCAGCAGAACAGGTGAAGACAAACACAAACAAATGCTGTACTATGGCCTCTGAATGTGCCCTATGGTTAACCCTTCCTCCATGCCTACACAGACAGACTGCAGCTGGCCAGGCAGTTGGATGTAAGTTGTGAAGGCTAGGAAGTCAGACACTAATATGTAGGTAAACAAAGCTAGGATATGTACTACACTGGTAAGCCCTATCCAGCAGGATAGGTAAGACTACAGACTGAAATGGAGTATCTGACTTACCAGTACAGTCCTAGCAAATGTGTACAAGTGTCAGGTACGCCCCCCCTATCCAATGTACACACAGAGTAACAGTCAGGTGTATCCCCCCACTCCTGTGTAGAACAGTAGAAACAGTCAGGTACCCCCCACTATACAGAAATGTAGCAACAGTCAATGGCAAATGACCGATGGATACCCTGGAGACACAGCATGCTACCCATTGGTGTACAACAAAAGGTCAGCACTTCAATACAAACAACCTGGATGTTGTCCACACATGCAACACAGATGGCCATACTGGGCATGCTCACACACAAACACATGAAGGCCATGTCTGCATACACCAGTGGACCAGACATATCTGGAAGTTGCAGTTCTCCATGTGAACACGTGTCAGTATGCATCACATTTGCCTTGCACACACAGTGGATAGGAATGCAGACAAATATGTAAGGACAACACACTATAATAAGCCACAAGCACATGGGCATAGATGTGTAGAAGAGGATAACTGTGACAAGGAGTCATGCGGGCCTGTCCCAACTGGCACACAGCCTAAGGGCCCCCAACACATGATGTGCGGATGTAACCCACTGCGGATACTAGCCACCAGTACCTGTCAGCATGACAGACTATGTGGTGTAAGTGCCAGCTGTGCAACAAGACTGTACAAGGAAGCAGCCATCTAGTAGCCGTATACATGAACCTGTGACATATGACCTCATGTGTGTGCCCGCATGTGGCATGTCAACCCCTACACGAATGGGGTATGACCCATGCACAAACTGCTCTCCCCATAGCAGTAGTATGACAAGCCTGCTGAGGTCATCCAATGTGAATTACACCTTTGGCAGAGCTATAGCTCAGTAAAATGAATGGCGCATCCCATAACTGCATACTGCTGTAGTGACAGAGAAGTTACGTAGTAGTACTAACCCCAGACCTGTCAATTGTGTAAATGTGTGTTTGTGTGTGTGCCTGTCTGCCTCTGACTGTGTAGAGTGAAATGCTTGTTAGGCTACTCACACTCCATGCAACACATATATTCAACTTTGGCAAGGCTGCTGATGTCACTCACCTAGACGTACACCTCTGCGAACATGATAGCCCCGTGATTGCCATAGCACATCCTGTAACTGTGTACTGCTGTAGTGTGATAAACTAGTTAGGTAGGTATTCAAACCCCAGCCCTGGCAACTGTGTGTGACTTTGTGTGTGTGTCTGACTGGTTAGACAGCACTGGTTGTTAGCCTACACACACTCCATACAATACAAATACACTACTTTGGCAAGGCTGCTGATGTCACTCACCTAGAAATACACCTCTGGGAACAAAATAACCCCATAATCGCCATGGCGCATCCTGTAAATGTGTATGGCTGAAATGTGATAAACTAGTTAGGAAGGTGTTTGAACCCCAGCGCAGGCATCTGTGTGTGTGTGTGTGTGTGTGTGTGTGTGTGTGTGTGTGTGTGTGTGTGTGTGTGTGTGTGTGTGTGTGTTTGTGTGTGTGTGTCTGACTAGGTAGAGAGCAATGCTTTTTAGGCTACCCACACTCCATACAATACAAATACACTACTTTGCCAAGGCTGCTGATGTCACTCATCTAGATATACACCTCTGGGAAGATGCTAGCCCATTAATCACCATGGCATGTCTTGTAACTGTGTATTGCTGTAGTGTGGTAAAATAGTTAGTTAGGTTTGCGAACCCCAACCCTAGCAACTGTGTGAGTCTATGTGTGTCTGACTGGGTAGAAAGCAATGCTTTTTAGGCTACCCATACTCCATACAATACAAATACACTACTTTGCCAAGGCTGCTGATGGCACTCATCTAGAAGTACACCACTAAGAACATAATAACCCAGTAATTGCAGTGGTGCATCCTGTAAGGGCATACTGCTGTAGTGTAATACACTAGTTAGGTAGGTGTTCAAACCCCATCTCTTGCAATTGTGTGTGTGTGTGTGTGTGTGTGTGTGTGTGTGTGTGTGTGTGTGTGTGTGTGTGTGTGTGTCTGAGTGGGTAGAGAGCAATGCTTTTTAGGCTACTCACACTCCATACAATACAAATACACTACTTTGCCTAGGCTGCCAATGTCACTCATCTAGAAGTACACCTCTGGGAAATTGATAGCCCAGTAATCACCATAGCACGTTCTGTAACTGCATACTGCTGTTAGAATGGTGGTAGTGTTCCATCTCCATCCATGTCAGTTCCGGATTTGATGTGTGTGTCTCAGTGTCTGTGTATGGAGCAATGCATTATAGGCTACTCACTCGCAGTACATTACAAATGCCCTACTTTGGTAGTCCTGCTGATGTCATTAATTGTGAAATACACCTTTGGGGAAGATGAACTTCAGTAATGTCCATGGTGCATAATATAACTGCATATTGCTGTAGTGTACTAAACCAGCTAGGTAGGGGTTCTACTCCCAGACATGACAGGTGTGTGTGTGTGTGTGTGTGTGTGTGTGTGTGTGTGTGTGTGTGTGTGTGTGTGTGTGTGTGGGTGTGTGTGCATTTGTAACGGGTGTCCTGTGTAGAGGTGGTTGTGAGCTTGTGGGCAATGTGGACGGAGTTTGCTAATTTCATTTATGGTGGCCCTACTATATATCACAATGTCAACCATACAAGGATAACAGATGTAAATGGCTGAGAGGCTGGTGTGCAAAGCCATACCCATACATGTGACATCAAGGCCTGCCAATCACAGGTAGCTACCCCACTGTGCCTTCACATGTGACTCACAATGGACATACCATGCCTGACAACATGGCCTGTATGGACAGATGACACTGACATCAGGAAATGCTGTTAGCATGCTATCAATGTGGGTGCAGGGTAGATCTGCTAACCAGTACCACTCCCTCCCACATGTGGGCAAGACTGGCACATCTGATGATAAGTTGTGCTCACAGTATGGGCCAGACACCCCAGGTACAGTTCCACATGTCCCTGTTCATGCATGCGGGATGTGTGCTCATCCCAGACACTATCCAAGTCATGGACTAGGGAACACGTACATAGCAAGTGATGCACAGCATTGGCCACACACAATGGTCACTCAGGTGCCTGGAAGACGGATGCAATAAACACCTGTGCGGGCGAATGCAGAAGCTAAAGGCCTGTGCCACAATGCAGACCATTGTTATGTGGGCTAATGTCAAGGTATACCCATTGCCTACCCTTGTATAGCCTGTTGGCACTGTTGGCCACCACACACCCGTGCAGACATGCACCCATGCATGCCCGAACTGGACCCTGTGTGCTTGTGTGTGTGTTGAATGGTGCGTATGTCCACATCTACACCCACTACTCCCCCAGGGTGCAGTAATGCATGCCACCTTATGTCTGACACCCCCTCCCATACTCACTGCTCATATGACCTCTATATCACCTGTGCGGTGCATGTGTTCCCTGCACATTGATGTGTTGTGGCAATACCACTAGTGATGGGTCACACTCCTGGCCCTGCCAAGTGTGTTAATGTGTGTGCATCCCTGTGTGAGTGTGCCTGTGCTGATGCTGGCACCTGTTCATACAGACAGGCATGTGTATGTCACCTACTGTATATTTACCATATCCCTGTAGCAGATGGCACTCACCATCACATATATGTTCTGAGTGCTCCCCACCAGATAACACATGTGGTGCATCCAATAACAGCATTGGACTGTGATAGCACTACATAGCTGTCAGGTGTATGATACCCTGTGCTGATAGGTGTGTGACACAAACATGCATCGTTTTTTCCCTCCCACCCCTTCCTGACAAGTATTCGCCTCTGTCTGCCTCCTCCACACCCTTTCTGGTGAATGTGGAGGTCCACACCTGCATTGCTTAGGCAGCAGCATGTGTATTTAACCTGATGCTCATGATCAGCTGATGGCCTCTGCATGTATTGCAGGCCTTCCCTAGCCATTTGCATGTGGAACAGGCGTGGTAACATTCCCATAGCCAACTGCATGGAAACGCACTCCACTACCTGGGAACATCCTGGTGGTGCTGGCCCTTGTCTCTCACTGTGAGCAGGAGCTAGAACTGTTGTTTGGCAAACAGCTTTTTAGATGGGTTGCTGATTTACCTCTAACAACATACACTGTGGGAAGAGGGCACCAAACAGGAGGGGGATGTGCCTGACCTGCCTACGAACTGTAAGTGCTGCTATACTGTGTGTGGAGTAAGGTTGGATTAACAGTGTTCGTCTTGATATGCCTGTCGTACATGTCGCAATACCTTCCATGTCAGTTTCATGTATATCAGGAATCCCCATCTGCAGGCTCATCTGCAGACTGGGCAGTGTTGTGCCTTTGGGGTCATGTGTTAGCCACGATGCATCTATCTGTGGAATGCAGAAGGTCATGACAGTTACTTACTACATATCCCTCATTGGAAATATGTTGCAACATACCCCGTTACAATGGTAGATCAATGAGGGTATCACAGCAACATGTCAATACTGGCTCTGTGTATGTGCTGTCAGCCACAACTCTGTCAACCTTTGTACATATGTCGTACATGAAGTGGTGCAAATGTGCTGTACACCATAAACAGTGTCAACATATGTGATGACACGCCAGTGATATATCAGAGTGCTACACATGTCATGTACAGTAGGGGTTACACTTAATGCCATACCCTGAAAATCCTGTGGATGTTTGTACAGTACTGAGGGCTGTGTAGTAATGGTAAATGTCGGCAGTGTGTGTATTGTTAATATGTACTGTGGCCTGTTTACAGACTGTGCTAGATGTCATTGTCCTAGCTCCCCTTCTATATGTTGTTACATGCTGCCCCACTGTATGGTACTGTATTACCTTACATGTGTGTAGGGCCATACACACACATGTCCAATACCACAGACAGCCATCAGATCAGACTGTGAATCAGCCCAGTATATGTAGGGTCATGGTGTGAGTGGCACATATGAGGATGGTGTAGGACAGATAGTCCATATTCTGTACAAGTATGCTAGCGTACCATATGTGGCTTTGTCTGTGTTCACATTGGTTGTGGTTATGCACTGTCACACAGGTGTAGCCTACCCTGTGCTATGACATGGCTGTCGGGCCTGCTATATATGCAGGTACTGTACCATGATAACCTTAGGATGTCTGTCAGTAGCCAATGGCACACATGTTATGAGCATATGTCACCTTCCACACATGCCGTGTCTGTGAAAACAATCCCAATGACAGTAGCAAATGTCTACTAATATACCAGCTATACATACCAGACATCCCCCTGCACTACTACATTCCGACTATAGGGGCTGGGGTAGGGCTACACTTCATGTCCAGGACATATGGTGGGACGATATAGACATATATGTATCCAGATAGCCACTTCCAATTACCACTGTAATGGCAACCACCCACTATGAATCTCTACATCAGGTGAGCATATTCCCTGTACATTCCCTGTGTGATGGACATCCGTCCTGTGTGTGGGCATCAATGTTACAGACAGTAGGTAGCAATACCTCTTACAGGAGTACCTGCACACTCAGGGCAGCCACATATATATAGGAGGATCAGGACATACAGACTGTGAGTAGAGTGGTGTAATGCTATGCATAGTACTGGTGTTACAGGGTGTGTGTGTGTGTGTGTGTGTGTGTGTGTGTGTGTGTGTGTGTGTGTGTGTGTGTGTGTGTGTGTGTGTGTGTGTGTGTGTGTACATACTAGTTTACCTTGGACTGCAGTCTGTCTGCATAGCTCACTACTGTGGGCCATCCTCTAGCTGGACAGAGGGGTGCCTATCATGTGTTGTCTGTCCACCACACAGGTCCTGTGTCAGATATTACACTGGCAGCATGTGTGTTGCATGCTAGTAGTACATGGCTATATCAATTTGTGTAAAACAAAATGAAAAGACCAATGGTTAGACCACAGCTGAAGATAAAAATGGAATAATCCACATCAGGAAATAAATCACTTGCAGCTTCACAATAGTGCCCTTTATAAAACCAAAAGTTGTAACTGAGATGTAGTAGTCAAGGTAGGAAACGGTTCACTTGCAGTTTCACACCACTTTATTAAACAAGAGTAAGTGCTATTGCGATCTAAGTCAGCTGATCGCTTCTTCAGACGTCTGAAGAAGCGATCAGCTGACTTAGATCGCGAAAGCACTTACTCTTGTTTAATAAAGTGGTGTGAAACTGCAAGTGAACCGTTTCCTACCTTGACTACTACATCTCAGTTACAACTTTTGGTTTTATAAAGGGCACTACTGTGAAGATGCAAGTGATTTATTTCCTGATGTGGATTATTCCATTTTTATCTTCAGCTGTGGTCTAACCATTGGTCTTTTCATTTTTTTCGCTTGAGGAGTATACCAGGCGTTTATCCAGCTTTTGTTTTCTTTCACGTATATCAATTTGTGTACCCAATGTGTACCCAATGTCATATTCCTGCATAAGGGTATGTTGCAACACATCCTGTAACTACAGCATGTTCCAGGGTGTGTTACTGCAATATTGCGGGTATGGCCCTGCATTCCTGCCTTTGTTCTCCACATATATAGCAGCCTTTCCCCTGCTGTGATACGGGTATGGGTTGTTAGATAATGGCCTATCATTCACCACTGCTAGCATTCCTACTATCATCCCAGTTATAGCGTGGACACCCACAACATTTGTAGGCCTGGGACAATACCTGTGACAGATACATTGAAATTACCACAAGTAATAAATGTCCCCCTAGGCCTTGACTACAATGTGTACTTGGATGCTGCTGAACTACATCTGATATTGTTGACTGTTACGTATCATGCAGGCAAATCCATTATCAAATGTTGTACGAAGTGAAGGGCTTAGCCTGGACACCATACTATGATATATATCCGCACTGTCTGCATCGACTGTTATGTGTGGGCCTTGCATACATCACTGGTTATATACATCAGCATCCATGTGTTGTCAGTAATGGCATACATTATTGTATGGTACACAAATAAAGATTGTCTCTGTATCCATACCTGTGTGTCATGTCATGTCCTTTGAACTGTGAGTGGATATATGTGCAATGTAAGTATCCCTTTGTGGGGATGGTTGCCATACCACACATGTCACAGGTACCGGTTACAGGGCTTGTGGCTGGGGATATACATTTCACTCAGTACGTCCACACTACTGCTACACATATATGGCTACTAATACCCATTGTCTGTGTTTATGTGTATGTACCCATATATCCCATATATAGTATCTATCTATATATATATATACCATCAATGTATGGATGTGTGTGCATATCTGTACCGTTGTAATGTGTAGCCCTTCAACATAGTGCATTCCCTATGGTACAGTGGCGTATCTGCATGATATGTTACAGATATTGGCCTGACATGTACAGGTGACATGGATAACTGTTGGAGCATTTGAGCTGTGTTTTGGCGGGACCTGCTGTCAAGTACTGCATGTGCTGGATATTGGTTTGCACAGCATATCCGTTATGGTGGGGGAGGGAGTGTTACATTGCAGTAATTACCAGGTGTCCCTCATGTGTGCCCCTACCCCCATTAACTGTGCTCATGGTCTGTTATGTCGTATGGACTGGGCCAGAAGTCTGTTCCCATGTGGAAATCATATACATATGTCTATCTGTATATATATATATATATATATATATATATATATATATATATATATATATATATGTATAGATATAGATATAGATATAGATATATATTTATTTATATTTATGTATATCTGCATAAGTACATATGTTACACCCCCATATATAGAGGGAGAGAACTTGACATTGATATAGTTCTAGCTATGTATATGTATCCATGTATATTTGTGTATGTATGTAGATATATATATATATATATATATATATATATATATATATATTGATAGATATATACACTGAACATATCAATCTATCTCTGTATGATTACTGTTATATGGTTATTTGTGAGTCATACATACACATATAAATATATACCTATAGCTGTCTATGTCTCTACATTAACAGATGTATAGCTGTCCATATGTGCATGCATGTTTGGCCTATATGTGTGGCCTGTACCTCATTCTCTTGGCAATTGACATGGATGACCTAAGGACTGAGGTCAGTCATTCATGCAGACACGTACGTGTTTCAGACGTATCATCTCCAGCAAATATGTGTTCTACCACATATAACTGTGTAACTTGCATTATTTGAAGTGTATTAGAGCAAGATATGACAGATATCTCTATATGTACCCACATTATGGTGTACTATGTCTGTGATTCATGCATTAAGTGGTTGTGTGGTGTGTTATTACTACATTCCCTGTGCTGTTGACTGATTGTGCTGGATGATATGTATGTGGAATGAGTGGTTATGTACATCTGTCATGGTTTAATGGTAAATCACTTAGTGTATGATGTGCAGCATCCTGGGTGTGACCCTTCCACAGGCTGTATATTGTGTTTCAAGGCAAAACAGCAGCTGTCGGATACAGAGTGAGTTAGGGACATTTGAGCGGTCGTACGCTGGTGTGCACATGTATGCGCAGAGCTAAGCAATGCTAAGCTCGGGTTGTGTTACCTTACACACAGCTGGCATCTACTTAGTTCAATCTATGTAGGCAATGCTTACCCCCATGCAAATACATGTGCACACACTTACAACTGCGTATCCATGCGTACAACTCCTGTTATGCGCTTACACATGCTTACTAGTGTCTTAGTCAGTGTGACACTTCACATGTGCATTTAAGGTAGTACTCCTGTGCAAATATAAATGTTACTTAGTAGATTATACAGCACAATGAAGGTAACATACGGATATCACATGGAAAAAAGGATGTGCTGCAGTGGGACTCAACCCGGGAATGCAGGTGCATTAGCAGGATGCTCTGGACACTGCACTATTGCTGTTTTTCTTCATTCGCATATGTCTACCATAATGACATACACATGTTCCCTTCTACTGCCCCCAAGCTCCACATACACAGCATCCATCCATTTCCCGGTTGCCGGCCCTGCCATACTCCACCTCTACACATTTCCCTCTCTGCATGTCTCGGTACACCTCCAGTATACTGTCCCCAGCCAAGCGTCTGCAGGCTCCTCATCCGTTTAGTCCATGTACGTACCAGCCTTCCCCTGATCCTCCTCTGATACTGGTGGTGACATCGATGTGACCCACAACTGTTGGATCATCCTGCCAGGGACAGACCTGTTGTTGTGTCAAGAGTAGACCTTGCTGGTCTACAGTGTTTCTCCTACTGGTAGCATCCTGCCACGGTATTGTGTAGCAGTGGTTTGCTCACACACCTGGCCAGTCTCATCTCCTGGTTCCACAGTACCAATGCCCCAGGTGTGACATACTGTGCATGAAGCACACTCAAACACCCCATGGTGTGCACTATATATCATTATTCCCTTCGGTATTATGCAGGACTACTGTTCTCACAGTATGATTGGACAGGCACTCTTCTGTGCCGCACATAGACTGCTCATAATACTGTGGTTGTGCAATGGACACGTGTTCTGATATTAATCTACACACTTATATACATTCCCTATACTGTTGGATGCCTGTGCTGGATGATGTGTTTGTGATCACAGCAGCTGAGTGTGTATCCACCATGGCTTAGTGGAACTCATGTGTACTACAGTGTGCAGGGTCAGGGTTTGCGACCTGGCAGTGCAGATTATTTTGTTAATTGCCACAACAACAGCTGTTGGCTACAGAGTGACTGAGGCACTGTAGAATATTTGTAGGCAGGTATGCACTTGTTTGCACATAGCACAGCATTACTGACCTCTTGTTGCAGCATCTTGCCCTCAGTTAGCCTCTACATTGCTTCAACAGTGTGGTACTCACATACCAGCGGCCAAACAGGCTTACACCCACTTGCTCCCACATGCACATGCACAACATCGTGGATTTTGTTCACATCTGTCAACCGGGACACCTGGACTGTATGCTTGTCCATTTTCAGTGGTGGCCCAGGGTGTAGAGATCCACACTGACCCCAGCTACGTATCCCAATTAATACAGGGGTGATCACATTCATAGAGGGTAACAGACATAACATAGCTACGTCCCCCATTAAATGTGCTTAGTTTACATTAAACTGTCGGTATTATCCATGCTTAGGTCAGGTTTACATGTCAGGTATGACTGTTGACAAAGGACAGTTTAAGGTGAGGTTGGATTCCTGTTTCACAGGTAAGGATACGTTACATGCAGGTATCCGGGGTAGGTGTACATATTTCACACCTGTGTGGTACAGTAGAGGTGAATAGCTAGGGAGTAGGTAGGTAGGTAGTGGGGGTGACATTGTAACTGTATAGTAGCCCGTAGGTATAATTGGATGGGGAGCAATAGGGAAGGGATGTCGGATGTTGGGATTTGTATGCGAGGCAGGACAAGAGGTGTCGGTATCACTAGTTGATGTCGTGGTATAGAGTGTGAGGTGGGAGGGAAGGTTTTGCAAGGTGGTGAGCCTGTGCTGCTCCAGGTGTTCTTGTGGTGTTCCTTCATGTGTTAGTTACATGTGTCCTGTGGGACAGCTGTGATACTACATGTGGGTTGGGGTTCCAGTTACTGTGAATATAATGGGGGAAGAGGGTGTCACCTATGTGTACCGATAGTCATTAAGAGGAATGGAGCAGGGTCTGATAGGTACGTGGTGTGCATGGGGCACAAAGGGGGGTGTTAGTAGGGAGATTATCCAGGGATGTGCAGGATGACTGCAGGGATGGTCCACTGCTGGCCATATTGTCTACGACAGCAGCTGTGCATATACACTGCATTTGGTGTTTGCGTTGGACACTCACACCCTTGGGTGGGGGTGAGGACTTCAATAAAACCTTGTGATGCCTATTACATCGGCTTACATGCCTACAGTGGGGTGTTGCAACCATGTGTTTGTAGGTGTTGTGTAGTGGGTACTGCAACAACACATATGGTTATACCGTACTTTGCCATGTACACTGGACTGTGCTGCGGTGGAATCCCCATTGGGAATGGCTGCCCATTAGGCGTAAGCATGGCTGTCGACTGTATAGAATCCACGGACTGTCCTGAGATTGCTTCATAATATTGGTGTGTTCCTCTTACATTCTGCACCTGTCTGGCAAATACCTGGGAACTGATGCCATTAAATACAGACAAGTAATTGGGTTTAAGACTCCTCATCCTTCAGACGTGTCATGCTAATGCGTAATCTATTATTCTATCAGATTTCTAAGGTTGTAAGTGGAATATGTGCTTTCTGTTCCTATTTGTCCCCCCAACAGTTTAGGTTCTGTCCAGTGTCTTAATGGTTGAGAGGTATGAGCATAAACTCTGCCCAATTTGGAATATTACTGACATCCCAGGGGCAGTCTGAATACAACTGTGCCAGCCAACACCT
>NC_056726.1:281114903-281192403 GCF_019279795.1 Protopterus annectens | reverse complement strand
ATGGTATCCTGTCTGTGCTCACTCCCAGGGGTGGGACGGGCACCATCCCCTGAGGCAGTTCCACCAGAAGGTGGTGCAAGACCAGCAGACAAGAAGGTCCTGGGGTGGGTCTCAGATGTGCTGGGGCCTGGTGCCATGGCCAGATAAGGTGGGTCATCTGGGACCAACCTTCCCAAACTTGTTATGATGTTGCAGTTTTAGAACATATGTGGGTTAGTAATAGTCAACACAATCCAGGATTAGTTATAACAGCACGTATAGATATTCCCATTAACCCAAAACAACAGATTTGGAACAGTTGCATTACAAACAGAACACATGCATGTATGGAATCACAATGGCCATTAAAATGGCATGCAGGTTACATTGATAGCAACAGGCCACCAATGATAGTATTTCAACATGGAACATTAATAGAAACACATTTCAATATTTGTTGAACAATAAGACATATGTCCCAACAGTAGGTTTGGTGTAAAGCATATCCATTGATTTGTGTGTTTAGATTATTGTTGCAGATATGGTGGAGGTAGAGAGAGATGTCAATTATAAACTTGTATATCTTTGCAGTACTTACAACTTTAATGATTATTGCTCTAATCATTACTCTACAGGTATTATTACAATACCCTATGGTCTTGGTTTGGGCAGTTGTATGTTTGTACACAGTGTATAATTCAACCGTCTTACAGCTACTTTCTACTTCTTTTACCTGGAAGACTTGTGGGGGAATGTTTGTTAACACTACCTGACTTTTTCTACACATATTCACAAGAGCCTAGTTGAAATTATGCATACAGTTTACTACCACTCACAGGATTCACACCATGCCTGTGTCTTCTAAAAACGCAACAATTTGTGTTTCATCAGAGTGAGCTATTGAGGGACTGTTGTTTCTTCTTTCAATGTTTTCTGTCTAAGTCTCTCCTGGTTGTACAATCTGACCTTGTAATTACAACATTCTTATACAGACATTCCTAGACATATTTTTTATGTAGCACAGTGTGGGAAACAATGGTTAACACAACATTACTATTCAGATATCAGATCTTGGTGAATGCAACATTTCATGCCATACAATACCAGAGTAAACACAACCAGTCCTGGATTTAGAACTTTATTGCCAGGCAGTTACAGTTTTATTTAAATATGACTATATGGGACTATTACTTTCATATTGTCTGGTTTATTCAGTACCAACTATACACATTTTTTATACTGCCAGGTGACATTCTACTCCTTTATATTTATTTGGTATGACTACTACAAGCAAGATTGTTACCAGCCTCGCAACACAGCCTTTGCAACCTACTGGCATGGGCTTCCTGGTTATGCTGAGCTAAGCTAAGCTACGGGCAAACTTGCTTAGCTAAGGTTGGCAGTGCTTAAAGGGGTAGGTTCAGCACTGCTTACCAGTGGGCAAATTCACTTAGCTGGGCTACTCATTGCTTAGTGTTCATATGTACACAATGCTTACACCCATTCAGCATAGCTGTGCAATGCTTAGCATTGCTTATGTTTTATTTTATTGGACTACCACCTGTATGGGATTGATTCATCATTCATTACATAATATACATTTGTTTACCTTATCTGACATCCTCCAATGTGCTGTAATTACATTTATTTTTGTGTGACTATACTGTATGGGGCACTTATGTTTATATAGGGGTTTCACTACTTTATTTCACTGACACCTCACATCCGGGCTTAATACACTACTCTGGTTGAGAAATATAAGTTACTGCCTACATAAATATACAAATAAATTAAAATTGCAATGTTTATACATACAAAATGGAAAAGGCTTTGGCGAGGCTCGAATCGTGAATGACTTTATGCAAGGCACATGCTCTAACCACTAAACTATTGCACTAATACTTATCTTGGATGTCTATTGCTATTTAACTTATCGTGCCATTTCAGCTGGGCTAAGCATAGCTAAGCAACTGGCACACCCTTCGAGCTATGCTTAAACTTTATTGCATATGTAAAAAAAAATGTATCTGTTGTTTTTTTTACTTTGTACCCTTCAGGATATCCATGCTAATGCTAAACCTGTTATTCTATCAACTTTCTGGGTTTGTAGGGACAATTGTCCTTTATGGCTTTGTCCAGATTTCTTACCCTGATAGTTTGGGAGGTGTTGCAAGTGATCTTGCTCTATTTAAATTGCTGTACGGCAATTCTGTGTGCAGGGGTTGTGTGTATTGTGAGAGCAGTGCATTCGTACACAGACCCGTGACTGTATTACAGCATGGTAGCATACCTTCATGAATATGCATGCCATGCTGCCATGCAGCATGGGAATGGTCCCTCCCATGCAAGAATAAGCTACTGCTGCAAGGAAGTTTACTGAATCTGGGGGACAGAATTTACATATAAAGAAGACATTTGTATGTAGTACAATTTTGTTGTCTAGCATTAATAAAGGGGATTTGCCAAGTAAAGCTGAAAGGGTTAAGTAATATTATTTAAGAGTCTTAGTGTTATTTTAGCCAAAGGAAGTATTAGAAGACAGTAGGTGAAATACATGAAGGGGACTTAGTAAGAGAGTGATTAAGTGTAAGTTTTGCTTGGTGGCAATTAGGAGAACTAAGAGAAATAGTATTATTTAGCCGGGATTAAGACAGGAGTAGTGCCATTATTTTGCTAGATGGGTCTTAGGTTCATAGGTTCATAGGTTCATACTAGGCTATCTGCCCGAGGGCATTTATAAGCCTAGCCCATAGTTTTGTGGCTTACGCCACCCCTTTAGTTTGGAGAAACTATGCCCATTATTTTGCTGTACCTCTGTCGAGCAGTGACACTGAGGTAACCCCTGGGGTGTATCTGCGATCTCCCATCCATTGGTCAAGATTCCTCTTGAACAAGGCCAGCGAGGTGCTCTGCCTCACATAAACCGGGATTTTGTTCCACAGCATAGGGAGTCTTTGGGTGATGAATCTATCCCTCCAGCACGTCCTATTAATAACAGTGTCGAGGTTTAAGTCTCCCGCCCTTGTGGCTCTGAGGGATCTAGATTTTTTGAGATGAAGCATGTTCATCAAATCTGGGTTTGACATGGCCTTGTATGTCAGGCATAGGTCACCTCTGAGCAAGCGGTAAGCAACTGAATATAACTGGAGTTCTTTCAGTCGGGCAGCATAAGACAGATTTTTGAGATCCTTTATCCTTTTGGTGAGGAACTTTTGTGGCCTCTCCAGCTGCTGCAAGTGTCGGGTCTGATACATTCCGAATGGGGCATTGTACTCGATCATTGGTCTGATGAGTGATGAGTATAGGGAGACTATGACTTCCCTTGATCTAGATGTGAATCCCTTCATGATAAGGTGGGCAATGTAGAAGGTCTTCCTAACTACTTTAGCAATATGAGTGTCGAATGAAAGGCTACTGTCAACCTGGGTTCCCAGGTCCCTAATAACTTCTTCTGTGTTCAAGGGATTGCCACCTATATGGTAGCTAGGGGTAACCTTATTTTTCCCGAAGGGTATGACTATGCATTTCTTGGCATTTAACTTTAGGCCATGGCTCTGGCACCAGTTATCCGTTTCTGTGAGACCCTTCTCAAGGATATCTGTGTCGGATGTGTTTGCAACTACGGCGCCCAGTTTGCAGTCATCTGCAAACTTTGTCAGCCATAACCCTCCTGTGTTTGCTTGTACTTCAGAAAAGTAGATGCCAAACAAGAGTGGGCCCAGGACTGAGCCCTGTGGGACACCACTTGTGACAGGCTTTGAGTCTGACATGGCGCCAGCAACTCTGACCCTGTGGGTTCTGTCACTCAGCCAGTTTGCAACCCATCTTGTAATGTATGGGTTTACATTTAAGTTGATGAGTTTTTCAATGATACCCGAGTGAGGTATTGTATCAAAAGCCTTTGCCAGGTCTAGGTAGGCTGTATGGACTGCCTTTCCTTGTCAATGGCCTTGGTGACTGTTTCAAAAAGTCAACCAAGTTTAAAAGGCATGATCTGCCTTTGACAAAGCCAAACTGGGTTGGATCCAAAGTCTGCAAGTTCCCTATGTCTTTATTTATGAGATCCATTATGATCCTCTCCATGGCTTTGCAGATAAGGCTTGTCAAGCTAATGGGACGGTAATTTCCAGGGTCGGTGGAGGCACCGCCTTTGTGGAGTGGGACCACAGTCGCTGTGCCACTCCCTGGGTATGTATCCGGAGGTGAGACTAAGATTAAACAGCTGTCCTAACTGTGGGTTTAATTACTCGTTGAGTTCATGGAGCACACAGCCGGGGACACCATCAGGTCCCATGGATGCTGTGTTCTTTGCCTTGGAGAGCAGCTCTCACCTGGGCGTTAGAGATGTTTGGGGGGCTACAATCACTTGGTATAGATAACTCTCCTTTAGGGGGGGGGGAGAAGTTTGCACTGAACCTGTCAGCCAGTATGTTGGCAATGTCTGTAGGATCAGTAATCTTCACATCATTTTGAACTAATTCTGAGCATATCTGGGAGTTTCCTCCTAGGTTTCTGACATAGCTAAAGAATGCCTTATGGTTGTCTGTAGAGTCCTTAGCTATTTTTTTCTCAAAATTAGCTTTGGATGATTTTATGAGAGCTCTTAGCTTTTTACTTATAGTGATCAGTGGTGTCTTACCTTTTAAGGATTTTGCTCTATCTTGTAGTAGCTTTCTCCTTTTGTTGTAGAGTTTGTTTATGGCTGGGGTCCACCAGACTGGACGCTTGCCTTTGGTACAAAGAGTCTTTGTTTTGCTTGGGATTGCCTGATCCATGCAGCCCTGCAGGTGCTGGTAGAAGGCATTTGTAAGTGATTCAGCGGTTTGAGTAATGTTAACCGCCGGCTCAGGGGCCTTAAAGGAGACCACACTAGTCTTTAGAAGTGTGAAGTCGGCTTTCGAGAAGTTCTATACCGTGGTCTTTTTCATTACAGGTGGGGCGGATGAGGACCTCCAGCGAGATTAGTTTGTGATCAGATCTCACCAGTGAGGGGTATACTTCCAGCGTTGAACATTGTGCTCCCATGTTCGCGATGATGAGATCAAGTATGCTTTCTCTTCTTGTGGGGATGGTGACTAGTTGTTCCATGGCATTTGAGTTTATGAATTCCAGGAACTTTTGGGCTAGAGTGTTTGGGCTTGAGTAGTGTTCCCAGTCTATATTAGGGTAGTTGAAGTCACCTAGTATGATGGTGTTCGGAGATACATTTATCCCCTCCAGTGTTTTCAGGAAGGCCATATGAGGTTCCTGAGTTTGCGAGGGTGGCCTGTAACATGCTACAAATTGCAGAGCAGTCTTGCCTATGGTTAATTGCACCTGGATGGTTTCTGATGCATCGTGCGATGCCACCAATCTTGAGATGTGGGTGTCCTTGATGAATATGGAAACCCCTCCTCCTTTCTTGGTATTGTCCGGGTTTTGGGGCCGGAACGCATGATATGAGGTAAAACCTGATAGTGCTGGGGTGCTCTCAGGAGCCTTGAACCAGGTTTCTGTCACAGCACAGACATTGATGTTCTCCATACTGAGAAGGGCCTCGAGTGCGTGCATCTTGAGGCTGAGACTTCTGGCATTGAGCAGCATTACCCTTAGTTTTTTTTCTTTGTTTTGTTCTAGGGTGGTAGGTTTAGAATTTGAGCCTTGCCTAAAAAAGGCACTATGGGGGTGGCAAGAGCCTTTGCCAAAATCCGGAATCCCAGGGGTGACAAGTGCAAGCTGTCCCTTGCAGTTTTAAATGTATGGGGGTTTGCCATGGATAGTATTGAATGAGGGGTCATAGTCCATATTCTAGAGATACTATTGGAGAAAAAAGAGTCTCTGTGGAAGTTATTAGATCTAGTTACTTGTAGGAGGAGCTTATGAGAAGATCTGAGATGTCTGGTGTTTGATTGGATTGTAAGTAGGTTTTGAAGAGCTGGACATTTTTCAGGTTGATATATTACCGTATGGGCAGTTGTGAATTGGGTGAATATAATGTGGTTGGGTAGTTCTAGCCACTTCAGGTTATGTAGTACAATACAGTGGTGCTCTGTATAAAGGGACTTGTTAGTGAATCGGGCAGCTTTATTATAGCATGCCTCAAATGTAATTAGCTCAATTTTTCCAGGTTGATAAAAATGGTGGAGGCATATAGGAGGGGAAATAGTAAATGAGTCATAGCAATAGATTGCCTTGAGAAATCTGTAAGATAGGGTTTTGCTCTATATAGGGATCCAAGCTTGATATAAACATTTTAATGGTGGTTGCCACATGTTTATCAAATTTGAGGTTATTGTTAATTGTGATACCCAGTAGTTTGGTGTGTGACACTGGCTCAATCTTAGTGTTATTTCAGGAGTAGATATGCAAAGGTTTATGCTGGTTTGATGGTTTGTTGTTTATGAATAGCATTGGTTTTGTTTTGTTGGGGTTGAGTATTAATTGTGAGCTGGCAAGCCATGATTCTATAGCAGTGAAAGAGAGCTGGTTTTTTTTGTGAAGTTCAGATGGGGAGGCTGCTGCACAAATAAGCATGGAGTCATCTGCATATTGTATTATTTTTGCGGAGTCTGCTGCAAAACGGAGTTTATTTGTAAAAATGTTAAATAACAACGGACCTAGTATTGAACTTTGTGGTACACCTAGTGTAACTGGTAATGTAGGGAGTATTCATTGTGCCATTTTACTGCTTGTTGTCAGTCTGATAGATAGTCCTGGAACCACTGAAGAGCAGAGTGACTTAGTTTAAGTGATAGGAGTTCTTGTAAAAGCTTTTGAAGTAAGACTGTATCAAGTGCTTTAGACATGTCTAGGAATATTGAGGAGAACAGTTGACCATTGTTTCTAAAATGGTTAATGGTGTCTGTAAAACTCAAAAGTGCTGTGGTGGTGCTAGACTAGGCCAAAAACCATGCTGTGTGTGGGTTAGGAGATTGTAGCAGATAAGGTAATTCATTAGTTGTGAATGGATGCATTTTTCTAAGACCTTTGATAGGGGTGATAGAATTGCGATAGGTCTGTAATTAGCGAGGTCGGTGTTTGTTTCCCCTTTGTGTAGTGGTATAATACAGGAGGTTTTCCAGATTGTGGGTACACGGTTTTCAGTTATGGAGTGCTTGATTAGTATAGATATTAGATGGGCTATGGCTTCTGCTGATAGCTTTAGGTAGTCAGCAGGTAGGTTGTCAGCAGTGAGGGTGGTAGGTTTTAGTTTGCGAAGCATTCTCCTTATTGAGCTCAGTGGTATTGTATTAAATGAAATACTGCTGGTTAAATTATGGGACTCTGAGGGGATTTTTAGTGAGGTAGTATTATTTGTTTTGGTAAGTTTTAGGATGGAGATGGTGAAATAGTTATTAAATTGGGTTGCAATGCTTTATTGTGTATTAGTTGTAGAGGGAGTTGGAGTGACAGATTGGCCTGGCTGTAGTAGTTGGTTAATATATGCCCACTGGTTATGTTTCAATTGATCTAAAACTCATTCGATCAAAAAATAAAAACAGTAGCACATTTGATTGAAAACTTATTTGACAGAAACCATGAATGACTGAATCACATTTAACTTAAAAATATGTGGAAAATGACTGATGGTGTGGTTTTGGAGCATTGGATTTATAATACAAATCACAGCTGCTCAGCTTTAGTCCCTTGTTAATGCCCATTGTGATGTTATACCACCACATCTAGAAGTTTGTGTATGTGTTCCAGCAGAGGTGCTGTGTGTAAGGAATATTCTTTTCTTTTCTCTGTGGTTGTGCAACTGTGGAATTAATGTCATTAAGTCAGGGGGTTGCAGGGCAATCCCCCTCACATAGATGGCACAAACTTTTATTGATATATTTAGTGTATACAAAATGTGTTTTGACTTTTTTTTTTAAAGCCCCAGGAGGGGAAAGTAACAAGCAATTATCACACCCTCCTGAAGTAACTGACAATGACGAATGTAGGTTTGAAAGTTTGTGAACTAGATCTGTATAATCTAAATAAGAACAAATACAGGCCAGTTCAAACACTTCATAACATGAACCAAAATGAACATGATTGTTTATTGGAACTGCAAGAACATGACATCAGGGTTATGAAACCTGTCAAAGGGGGAGGGGTTGTAATCATGGACTCTTCCATATACAGTGACAAAATGTTGGCTATGTTAGACACAGAAAATTACATGGAAGTGTCCCTTAATGAATTAAATGCAGCATATAGAAAAATCTACAGCCAAGTCACTGACATATTTCTAGAAAGAATAATTGACCTTTCCTTACAAAATTATCTTAACATCATTAGCCCAAGGATACCAGTGATCTCTGGTATTCCCAAGATCCAAAAGAGCCTCTCCGATCCACCTATGAGGCCCTTAGTGTATGGAAAATACTCCATTACCACTGCTTGTGCCCAATTTTTAGACCATGAGATGAAGAAAATATGGGTCTATATTATTAGCTTGAAAGCTAATTTTGTCAAATGCAAGTCTATTGACACATAAATGTCGAACAACAGAAATGTTGACCATGACTTCCATCAAAAAGCAATGCATCAAAAAGTTTTAGTTGGCCCGAGCTATTGCCGAAAGTGCACAACACTGAACCTTTAAATGGAAATCTCCGTAAGGGGAGATTTCTGTTTACTTCAATGTTGTGCGATCTTGTAGTTGGTATATTTAAGTAGCGGGGGGTGTGGGGGGTTCAGGGGGGCTTGCCCCTCTGTGTAAACACTTTAGTGTTTTTTTTTATATAATAATTTTTTTATTAGGGTTGTATGTTTTGTGCAATAATTGTGGAACAGCAGATGAGGACGTTTTCATAAGTTCAGTAATGAGCTGTTGTTAGTGCTGTTACATCATAGCAGGGACGCTGTGCTGGTGAACAATAACATTTCGATGATGTCACCTTCGATGAAGAAGTGTTTCGCTAAAGATACTGTTCACTGGATATGTGTTGATGGATTTGCATTCAGCAGAATTATCTTTCGAGCTAATAATATAGACCTGAAAATATTGCGTAATGAAAGCCAAATTTGTAAATACTCCTGGGCTTTTTTAGAACAAGTGAACAAAACCAGGTATGATGCAAGTGACATCATGGTCACTATAGATGTAAAAGACCTGTACAGGGTCATCCCACGAGAAATTGGTCTTGAGTGGGTGGGTGACCTACTGTTGTTATACAAAGTTAACTAGGAGAAAAAATAATCTAATTTTGGAATTATTAGAAATTGTTTTAAGAAACAACTATTTCTCCTTTAATGGCAGGTACTTTTTGCAGACCATAGGAGTGGCAATGGGTTCAGCATGTGGTGGGGCATTCGCAAACATGGTAATGGCATATTGGGAAAGAAATTATGTATTTCAGTCTCAGTACTATTCTAAGGTGAAACTATATTATAGCTATCAAGATGATATCAGCTTGATATGGAATGGGTCACTGGTTGATTTGAAAGAGTTTTTGAGATATCTTAACACCACCACTATATTCCTGCAGTTCACTTGGGTGATTAACCTAGATCATATGAATTATCTTGATGCCCACTTATACAAAGACACACATAATGAAAAGTATGCTACTAGGATCCATAGGAAATAGACCTACTCAAACTGCATTACACTAGCTCCCACCCCAAGCATCAAAAGAGGTCAGTAGTTAAAGGGCAATTAGTTCTAGCAGCCCATGTGATCTCCAGAGAAGAAGATTTTCTTATAGAATGAGACAACTTAAAAACTATCCCCGGGATTCATGAAGCTGGCGTCAGATGTAGGCATAGCGTCCGCATTCTAACGCCAAAGATGGCCACCAAGCAATTCAGGTATGAGCTGTTCCCAATTGCACAACTCCCGAGCCTTGTATGCTAATTACCCCATGTGCATCAGTGTAGCATGCAAATGAAGGTATGTAGCGATTCAGGAAGTGGTGCAGGCATAGTGTAAGCATGCAGAAATGTAAACCGTAGAAAACGGTTTACATTTTTGCAAACATAAAATCGGAGCCATGACAGCCGACCAAACACATGTATTATATTGTTAATATATGCCAATGGCTAAATATATAGCCATTGGCATAAAAAACATGTACAAAATATAAAATTAACATTTAATATATATAGTCAAACTATTGTGACGTGGAAGCACAGGGCAGAAGTGCCCAAAGGGGATCGCAAGGAATATATAAAAATATAGAATAAAGCTGCAATAAAACACATATCATGATTTCCCCATAATAGTCAATGGCAGGCATGCTACACCATACTCATGGCACAAGGGTTGCTAAGGGGCAGTGACAGTGTTATGCGCAGTAGCTAAAAATTAGTAGGCAATGCCATGCAAATGAGAGGAGTAATAGTGAATCACAGATTCCCCGCTGGTATAAGGATGCACCTCACAGCGTAGCATTATAACACCGAGGTGAGCCCTTGAGATAAATATGACATCAAGAGAGGGGTGTGTAGCCATTTCTGTAAGCACATTGGAGCATTGCTAAACCCGTCTGCCCCTAGCTAGGCAAAGCTGCAGGATAGGGGTGTGTCAAATTGCCCATAGCTATGCTTAGCTGAGAGTACCCAAGGTAACAGAGTATGCATGTGAACGGAGAGGAAAACGCGCGTAAAACTGGTAAACGGGTATGCGCATCACGCACTGCAGCTGAAACAGGAAGAATATAGGACAGAAATAAGGAAATGCTGCAGCAGTGAAATTGGAGTACAAATGACAAATTAACACCTAGGAGCGTACAGAGGGCCACTGACAACAGCTAACAAGGCTGCAAGCAGCTACCTGCAGAACAGGGAAAGGGAGGGTCTTTACTGCAAAGAAAACAGCAAAGTGTCAAAGCAGAACAAAGCTAATATGTAGTATATCAGCTACAAGGCACATTTTGTCATGGCTGGGTAGGGAAAGTACAAAACAAGAAAGACAGCAGGTGGATGCATGCCTGATAATGGGAGGGGATCCAGGTCTAAAAGTGAATTAAAGGGCAACAGATTAATCAAGGCAGGCAAGTAGATCTCCACAGCAAAGGCCCCACACTTGCAGTACTCATTGTAAAACCCATAATTAAGACATGCAGCAGCTGGAATAGCTCATACACACCCACTTACATCAGCAGCATCCATAGCACAATACTATAAAGTGTGAAAGCACTTCACACACACATTTGTGTAGTTTTATACACTCTACACCAGTGTTGTATACAGACGGGGAACTTTTATTATGTACATGTTAGGGGCTGCCATAGCTTTGATCCACCAGCATGTGTTGGAGACTGAAGGTGGTGTGGAGGATGATGCACATGACCACTGCAGGCACCAGAGTAGGAAGAGAGTGTTCAGACACAGGGTAACCTACCAGGGGCTACATGATCTGGAGATTGTAGAGTGTTACAGGGTGGACAGGGACACCCTACAGCAACTTGTGGAGCTGTGCCGGCCATGCCTCAGAGCCAGAACAAACAGAGGCGAACCCATCCCAGTGGATACGAAGGTATGTGTAAGCCTGAGAATACTAGCTACAGGTACCTTTCAAAGACCGACTGGGGATATTATGGGGATCTCACAGGCATCAGCATACAGGGTACTACACCAGTTCCTGAATGCCATGTTACCACATGACAATGAGCACATATACATCCCCCAAATGCAGGAGGATTTGGCCAGCAATATGCGTCTCTTCCACCGTGTGGCAGAAAACCCGGAGGTACTGGGTGCAATAGACTGCACGCACATACGCATCAAGTCACCACCCAGTGAGCAGGGTAGGTGCTACATAAACCACAAGGGATACCCCTCCATCAACTGCCAGGTCATGTGCAATGCCCAGGGCATTATCATGGATGTGTGTGCTGGCAGCCCTGGAAGCTATGATGACTACCACATCTGGCATGCTTCACAGCTGTTCCGGTTATTTACCAGGGGGAACATCCCAAATGGCCACCTGGTGTGGGATGCTGGCTATGCACTGGATCCGTGGATGATGAATCCCTTCAGAAATGTGCACACACCCATGCAGGAACACCATAATGAGGCACACACACAAACCAGAATCTTCATAGAGCATGTGTTTGGGATGCTGAAATCAGTTTCGATTCTTGGATATATCTGGTGGAGCCTTGCAGTACTCTCCAGGCTCATGTGCCCACATCTTCATAGTGTGTGCCATGCTACACAATATGGTCCTGCAGAAATAGCTGCAGCAGGGACAGAATGGTGAAGGCCCTCACAGCCCACCACCATTGCCAAGGGCCCTAGAGGCACAGAGGTACTCAGACCACAAACACCCTGAGCCAGCCCCAGTAGGCAGACAGAGGCATGCCCAGTATGCCCATGCCTTGGCAAAGAGGGAACGTATAGCACACACACTGAGTGTAGGCCCCTAGGGACTGACACCTTTCTCTACCTGCACACACAGTAAAAATGGATGGCACACACACAAGACTACCTGTAAATTGTCATGTATAGGCAGTCTACTGTGTGCATCCAACATAGGCAGCCCTCAACTATTGCACACACAACAGCCATTGGCACAAGGTAAGTCAACACCTAAACAGTAAATTAAGCTATCAGCATATGCAGATACTGTATGTATACATTCATAGGTAGGTACTTGGCCAACTGCCAGCGGCCATTCATAAGGCCAGCCAAAATGTGTCAGCTTTTGCCACCCCCATTGATTCATTAACTGTCCCTCTGTGGAGCAAAGCCAATGGCGGGATCCCTGGGGTGCATCTACTGTTCCCCATCCACCCTTCAAGGTTTCTCTTGCTGATTGTTAGTGAGAGGTTCTGTATAATGTAGTTAGGGATGTTTTTCAAAGTATGGGGAGTGTCTGTGACAGGAAGCTGTCCCTCCAGCATCTTCCAGATATTGCTGTGGCAAGGTTCAGCTCACTATAGTGTGTGCCTCACTGTGACATGGATTCCCATAGGTGGAGCATATCCATCAAGCCTGAATTCAACATGGCTGTGTTGGCCATCGGAGATCATCTCTGGGTAAACGAGATGCCACTGAGTAAAGCAGGAGTTTATTCAGTCTGGCTGCATAGGCCATATGTTGGAGGCCGGTATTCCCCTTGGCGAGGTACATTCGTAGACCCCCAGCTGTTGGACATCTCCTATGAGGTACATCCCACATGGATTATTATACCCTATGAAGGGACTCATGAGTGATGAGTAAAGGGGAACTATAATCCCAGTATGTCTAGATGGGAATCCTTTTAGTAATCAGATGGCCTACATAGAAGGATGTCCTAACTACTGTGGAGATATGATTGTCAAAGGGGAGATCACTATCTACCTTAGTCCCCAGATACCTCATTACCTCATCTGTATTAAAGTGGCTGCCACTTATGTGCTAATATGTGGGTGCCAATTCCACAATGGAATGACCATGCAGTTAGTGGCACTTGGCTGGAGGCCATGTCATTGGCACCCTGTGATGTTCTCTGTGAGGCCCCTTGAGGGATGTCCGTGTCAGCTGGACTATCAATCATGGCTCCCAGGTCACAGTCATTGTCAAACATGGTCTGCTGTAGTCCACCTGCGTTTGCCTTTACCTCTGAGATGTATATGCCAAACAGTAGGGCTCCCAGGACTGAGTCCTGTGGGACACCAGTCATGACTGTTCAAGAGTTGGACCTGGAGACCGCTAGTCGTACCATGTGGGTTCTGTGTGTAAGCCTGTTGGCAATGCAACCTGTGATGTATGGGTGAATGTACAGGCTGGTGTGTTTATCAATAATACCTGAGTGGGGCCTGGTGTCAAAAGCCTTGGTGAGGTCCAGGTAGAATGTGTGAACCACCTCCCCCATCATCTAACATCTTGGTGACTGTATGTAAGATGTCAAACAGGTTCTGTAGGCATGAACTGCACTCAACCAAGCTGACCTGGGTTGGGTCACGTGTTTGGAGGTTACCAATGTTATTGTTAATGAGTGCCATGAGGATGCAAACCATACCATTGCAGACCAGGCTAGTCAGGCTTATGGGGTGGTAGTTACCAGGATCAGTTGTGATTCCACCTTGATGGAGTGGAATAACCGTTGCCATGTGCCATTGTATGGGCATGTAACCTGTGTAGAGGCTGAGGTAGGAATGCTTAATTAGGCGGGGGGCAGGTTGTCTTGTACAGTTTGTAAAATGAAGCCTAGGTCAACATCTGCCTCCATTGATGTTGTGTTCTTCTGTTAGAGAGGGCCATTTCCACCTGTGTGTCTCTAATGGTTGGGATATTGTACCTTTTGGGTAGTGTTGTGGGCTCTTTAGGGGGTGAAGTATGCACCAAATGTATCTGCAAGGATGTTGGCGATAACAGTAGGGTCAGCATATTTTGTGCTATATTTCACCAGCACAGTGCAAATCTGTGTGTCACCATGTAGCTCCTTGACATAGTCAAAGAAGGCTTTGTGGTTATCTTTCGAATCCTTGCGTATTCTCCTGCTAATGTTAACCTTGGATGATGTCATGAGGGACCTATGTATCATACTAATAGTGGTCAAGGATGTCTGCCCTTTGTGGGATTTTCTGTGTGTCTGGAACACTGTCCTAATTCTGTAGTATAGCATTTTTTATTTCAGAGGTCCACCAAACCGGTGTCCTTGTCTAGGAGGAGTGAGTCTTGGTTTACCAGTGATGGCACGATCCATACATCCATGTAGATGCTTATAGACTGCATTTGTAAATCTGTCTGTATCTTGAGCAGTGTTTCCCCTAAGTGTGGGGGCTGAGAAACCCCCCACTCCTGTCACTATTAGTGTAAATTTAGCTATAGGAAAGGTATACACTGTGGTATCCATAGGTGGGGGAGATGCTAGGGTGTGGAAACAGTTAATAGTTCATGTTCAAATCTAACCAGTGACCGGTTAACCTCTGCTGTGATACACCTTTTGCCCATGTTAGTAATGACCACATCTAGTAGTTTCCACCCCACGTTAGAGAGGTTACCACCTGATACAGGGCATATGAGGTGATACATTCCAGGAAGCCCTGAGCCTGGAAGTGAGTACCAGAGTACATTTTCCGGTTAATGGTAAGGTTATTGACATCGACCAATGCCAAGGTGTGCGTTTGGACTGTCATGTTCTCCACTGTCTCCAGGTAGGTGGAGTGGAGGCCCTGGGTCATAGAGGGTGATCCTTAGCAGGCCACATTCCACATTGCAGTTGTGGCTGATGTTAGCTGCACATGGATGATCACAGAGGTTTCATGCTGCTCCACTAACCTGGAGGTGTAGGTATCTCTGATGAATATGGATACAGCCCCTCCATGTCTGTCAGTCCATGTTCTGTGGCTGAAATGTGTGGTATGGGTTGTAGTCTGGTAGTGCTGGTGTACTCTTAGGAGCTGTAAGACAGATTTCAGTAAATGCACAGATGTTGATGTTGTCCATCCTGAGGAGTGCTGTGAGTCCATGCATGTTGTGATCACACCCCCTGGTGTTGAATAGCATAATCCTCATTGAATCTGTTATTGTGTTGTTTACGGAGCTGGTATTCACCTTCGAGACTCTCCTAAATAAGGCACCAAGGGGGTACCAATAGCCTTGGGCAGTATTCCAAAGCCTAAGGCTGACACATAAGTTGGTATGGTATCATTGCATGCATGTTCCCCATCTGAGCTTGTTTTTCATCTCCCCTGTAGGTAACCTACTGGTAAGCAATAGAAAGCCTTAAACCTATACAATTCTTCTAGCTTCCAAGATAGGCTTTTGGTGTGAATAAGTATCAGCGTTCTGTATGTTCTTGATGTACTCAACTGTTTCCTGACTACATGGTGATTTCTCACTGTATATTGTGATCTGAAGGTCTGTTTATTCACATATTATGGCTGTGATGGCCTGCACTTTAGAGGTTCACAGATAGCCTACTACCTGTCTGCTCAAGGGCAATTAGAAGTATAGCTACAGTGTGTTGGTCTTCCCAGCACCACTGATGAAGTAACTGAGCCGCTGTCAAGCATAGCCAATGAAGTAGTTCCAGGCAGAGTTGCTGGAAGCTGTTGAAGACTGGGGTTGTGGAGGGTGATAGGGGCAGTTAGTGGTCTAAAGAAGGCATGTTAATGTGGCAATTCAACACCATTCAATTCCCCCAACAGTTCTTGCAGCTATCAAACTGGACTGGCTCCCCCACCCCCTGGCTGTATGACTCTGGGATACATGATCCCAGGAGTGTATAGTTTGTTACCCATTCACACAACAATGTTTCCCTTGAAGTGTGTCACTGAGAGGCTATACCTAATGTAGTTAGGAATGTAATGTAATGTATTGTCTCACAGTACATTTGTTATATGTTGTTATTTTAAGAGTACGTGAAGCTCAGTGAGTTTGGGTGCTCCCGCCCTTTGCTTAGCCTAGCTTACACATAGAAATCATCTAAATAGAAAATAGGTGGAAGCAACATTGATGTCAACAGTGTAATGGTTACAGCATCTGCATAGTATCTGTGCATTCAATGTTACAATCCCGATAAAGGCAGGGATGTTTATCATGTGCAAAAGTATACCTTAACCACAGCTTGCATATTTAGGTAGTATTCTTCAGTATAATAAACATTTGAAACACCCATATAAACCCCGGGTGTGCTGGAGAGTACAGTCAACAGTCTCTCAACATAGGACTGGCAAGACCAGTCAGGAGGAGAAGGTTACCACACACACTATAGACCCAGTCTCACATAGTACCATTACAACCTCAAATCATACACATAAACACACAAAGACATACTCGGAGGCTCTGATCAAAAATCTACCAAAACAGCAGAGGCCACCAAAGCAGACACCCAAACAACCACCACCTCAGAACACAACACCTGCAACACATAGACCTCACAGTCAGAGTGTCAAACAGTCACAGCCCTTAAGGCCAAACACAATGCCAGACACACTAGTCATTGGTGACTCCATAGTCAGACACACTGACGTCCCGCTCACCAGACTGAGTAAGGAGAAGGTCACAGTAAGCTGCCTGTCGGGCGCTAGAATCCACCACATAACGCAAGCACTCAGGTCTCTCAACAGCAGGTACAAATATGACTCAGTCATTGTCCACGCTGGTGTAAACGACCTGAGACGCATCTCCTGGACTACATGAAAAGAGACATTGAGGAGCTCTCTGATTATGTAGCCCAGGCAGGTATGACCCTGACCTTGAGCAGTATCCTACCTTCACCAAGAATGATGCCACAATACAGAGATAAGATGATCAGCTTTAACAATTGGCTTAAACACTGGTGTCATTCAAAGGGGATCCAGTGTCTGTCTGCCTGGGATGACATGCTGGACAAGCCATGCTGCTTTGCAAGGGATGGCTTGCACCTGTCACCCCTGGGATTCCGGATATTGGCAAAGGCTCTTGCCACCCCCATAGTGCCTTTTTAGGCAAGGCTCAAATTCTAAAACTACCACCCTAGAACACAAAAAGGAAAAAACTAAGGGTAATGCTGCTCAATGCCAGAAGTCTAAATCTCAAAATGCACGCACTCAAGGCCCTTCTCAGTATGGAGAACATCGATGTCTGTGCTGTGACAGAAACCTGGTTCAAGGCTCCTGAGAGCACCCCAGCGCTATCAGGTTTTACCTCATAACATGCTCCGCCCCAAAATCCGGACAATACCAAGAAAGGAGGGGGGGGTATCCATATTCATCAAGGACACCCACACCTCAAGACTGGTGGCAACGCACGATGCATCGGAGACCATCCAGGTGCAATTAACCATAGGCAAGACTGCTCTGCAAATTGTAGCATGTTACAGGCCACCCTCACAAACTCAGGAACCTCACATGGCCTTCCTGAAAACACTAGAGGGATAAATGTATCACCAAACACCATCATACTAGGTGACTTTAATTACCCTAATATAGACTGGGAACACTACTCAAGCCCAAACACCCTAGCCCAAAAGTTCCTGGAATTCATAAACTCAAATGCCATGGAACAACTAGTCACCATCCCACAAGAGGAGATAACATACTTGATCTCATCATCACGAACATGGGAGCACAATGTTCAACACGGAAGTATATCCCTCACTGGTGAGATCAGATCACAAACTAATCTCGCTGGAGGTCCTCATCCCACCCCACCTGAAATAAAAAAGACCACAGTAAAGAACTTCTCGAAAGCCGACTTCACACTTCTAAAGACTAGTGTGGTCTCCTTTAAGGCCCCCCGAGCCAGTGGAAAACAGTACTCAAACCGCTGAATCACTTACAAATGCCTTCTACCAGCACCTGCAGGACTGCATGGATAAGGCAATCCCAAGCAAAACAAAGACTCTTTGTACCAAAGGCAAGCGTCCAGTCTGGTGGACCCCAGCCATAAACAAACTCTACAACAAAAGGAGGAAGCTACTACAAGATAGAGCAAAATCCTTAAAAGGTAAGACACCCTTGATCACTATAAGTAAAAAACTAAGAGCTCTCATAAAATCATCCAAAGCAAATTTCGAGAGAAAAATAGCTAAAGACTCAAAAGACAATCATAAGGCCTTCTTTAGCTATAAGTTAGAAACCTGGGAGGAAACTAACAGATATGCTCAGAACTAGTTCAAAATGATGTGAAGATTACTGATCCTACAGACATTGCCAACATACTGGCTGACAGGTTCAGTGCAAACTTCTCCCCCTCCCCAAAGGAGAGATATCTATACCAAACGATTGCAGCCCCCAAACATCTCCAGCCCAAGTGAGAACTGCTCTCTCCAAAGCAAAAAGACAGCATCCATGGGACCTGATGGTGTCCCCGGCTGTGTGCTCCGAACTCAATGAGGAATTAAACCCACAGCTAGGACAGCTGTTTAATCAAAGTCTTACCTTTGGATACACTCCAGGAGTGGCGCACTGCAACTGTGGTCCCACTTCACAAAGGCGGTGCCTCCACCGACCCTGGAAATTACCGGCCCATTAGCTTGACAAGCCTTATCTGCAAAGCCATGGAGAGGATCATAATGGACCTCATAAATAAAGACATAGGGAATTTGCAGACTTTGGATCCAACCCAGTTTGGCTTTGTCAAAGGCAGATCAT
This sequence comes from Protopterus annectens, assembly GCF_019279795.1. Taxonomy (NCBI): domain Eukaryota; kingdom Metazoa; phylum Chordata; order Ceratodontiformes; family Protopteridae; genus Protopterus; species Protopterus annectens. The sequence continues at coordinate 281,173,444 of NC_056726.1, read as the reverse complement.
GCCTTTTAAACTTGGTTGACTTTTCGAAACAGCCACCAAAGCCATTGATGAGGGAAAGGCAGTCCATACAGCCTACCTCGATCTGGCTAAGGCCTTCGATACAATACCCCACTCGGGTATCATTGAAAAACTCATCAGCTTAAATGTTAACCCATACATCACAAGATGGGTTGCAAACTGGCTGAGTGACAGAACCCACAGGGTCAGAGTTGCTGGCGCCATGTCAGACTCAAAGCCTGTCACAAGTGGTGTCCCACAGGGCTCAGTCCTGGGCCCACTCTTGTTTGGCATCTACTTTTCCGAAGTACAAGCAAACACAGGAGGGTTATGGCTGACAAAGTTTGCAGATGACTGCAAACTGAGCACCATAGTAGGAAACACATCTGACACAGATATCCTTCAGAAGGGTCTCACAGAAACGGATAACTGGTGCCAGAGCCACGGCCTAAAGTTAAATGCCAAAAAATGCATAGTCATACCCTTCGGAAAAACAAGGTTACCCCTAGCTACCAAATAGGTGGCAATCCACTGAGCACAGAAGAAGTTATCAGGGACCTGGGGACCCAGGTTGATAGCAGTCTGTCATTCGACACCCATGTAGCTAAAGTAGTTAGGAAGACCTTCTACATTGCCCACCTTATCATGAAGGGATTCTCATCTAGATCAAGGGAGGTCATAGTCTCCCTTTACTCATCACTCATCAGACCAATGATTGAGTACAATGCCCCATTCGGAATGTATCTGACCTGACACTTGCAGCAGCTGGAGAGGCCACAAAAGTTCCTCACCAAAAGGATAAAGGGTCTCAAAAAACTGCCCTACGCTGCCCGACTGAAAGAACTCCAGCTCTATTCAGTCGCCATCACGCTCAGAGGTGACCTTTGCCTAACATACAAGGCCATGTCAAACCCAGATTTGATGAATATGCTTCACCTCAAAAAATCTAGATCCATCAGAGCCACAAGGGCGGGAGACTTAAACCTCAACATGGCTATTAATAGGACGTGCTGGAGGGATAGATTCATCACCCAAAGACTCCCTATGCTGTGGAACAAAATCCCGGTACATGTGAGGCAGAGCACCTCGCTGGCCTTGTTGAAGAGAAATCTTGACCAATGGATGGGAGATCGCAGATATACCCCAGGGATTACCTCAGTGTCACTGCTCGACAGAGGCACAGCAAAATAATGGGTATAGTTCCCCATACTAAAGGGGTGGCGTAAGCCACAAAACAATGGGCTAGGCTTGTAAATGCCCTCGGGCAGATAGCCTAGTATGAACCTATGAACCTATGAACAGAGAATGTAATGTTATGTCAGCACATAGTGAGATGTTACGTCACTGACATGCATATATCTGGTGTAGTTAGCGGATGTGGCTGTGTTTGCTCGCACAGGTTATATGTTACAAAGTTTGTTTAACTGTGTTTAACCGCTGCTATAATGTCACACAAACACTTTTAAACATGCTTACAACTGCTTAAATGAGCCTTATTCTGGAGTAAAAAACATTTGTAAAGCATCGCAGGTGTTGAACCCTGGACACTATAGTCATGGGACTTACCACTAAGCCATCCGAGGTATACACATGTTTCATGGTCTTGAGACTACACCTTATACCATATGCATTTCACTGTAATGATCACAAATGGGATAGTCACTTTGTGTACATATGTGCAGTACATTGTAATGTACTGTAGTTTGTGAACTAACACATTCCAGTCTACATATGTATTACTGTTACAAACTAATAATATTTATATATATATATATATATATATATATATATATATATATATATATATATATATATATATATATATATATATATATATATATATATATATATATATATATATATACACACACACACACACACACACACACACACACACACACACACACACACACACAGATATATATATATATATATATATATATATATATATATATATATATATAATATATCTATACACACACAAATATATACATGTCTGTAGACAGCATCCGATGTGGTCATATTTGAGTATAACATGGACCATAGCAATCACACATTCGCCCCCCTCCCAAACAATATGAACATAGCATATGAAGAGTATATGCCAATACACGATTACAAATATGTTCTCTGGACACAGTCACCAACACAACTGCAATGACTGCAAATATCCATGACAGAATTACACAGACAGCTGTCATTTTGCAAAACTTTATTACATTCCGATGTATTGCCAAACGGATTCAAGGACTAACAGTACCTGCATGCTATGCAGGAAGCATTTAATAGTGCCTTAATGAATCAACCTGCATTTACCATAGTATTAATCCACTAAGGGATAGGTGTTCACACAGGGAAAGAACACCCACACAGATATAGACATTGTAAAAAAGGGGTTCCTACACACCTGCATGTGCTATGTACACCTACCAACATCTACCCCACAACCGAAATAATTGCATCAATACATAATGTCATCCCATAACCAGTTATGCAACTACTGCACAACATCTGCTGAAACCTTAACATACCTGGACACAGACACACTAACATGGCCCTATGTGAAATAGTTGCCATTATACAATTGAAAAGCTGCTGATGTAACAGGGTTTGCATGAACTAATCCCATTTCAGAGGGTTGAAAGGTTCGTACACCAAGAAGTTTTATCGAGTACTGATTATTAGCACAGTATGATACACAGTAACACCAAACTAAATATGTCTGTTAAGCACACTGTAAACCCCCTAACATTATAGTCATAGCTATGCAGCCATGAGCTGGTCAAACAACCTGGCCAGACTGAAACATATGCAGAAGTATTAGGTACAGACAAACCCTCCACAAGTAGCAATGTTCAAAAATATAACAGCAGTACTCAGATTTAGAACAATTCCTCTAGGCAATACACACAATATATTACTGTTTATCTCCATACAGCTGTTGTAATAGATTCCAAACAAAACTTCCATGCTGTCTTCCCCACAAGTAAGGCAAAGGGACAATGCCCAAGTGGAGTACTCAATTGTTCTCCACTGTAGCCATGGTATTTACTAAGGCAGTAGCAGCACAGCTGATGTGCATGTAATTAGCTACTTAGGAACACCAATTGGTCATCGGGATAGCACATGCTACTGATCTGTAACTACAAAAGGTTGCCTTGTCACACATTCAAACCATCTGTGTCTACCTGTAGGACAGTACAGAACACTGAAAGATGAACCTAAAATGAGTATTACACTAGTTAATAACACCTCTGATTACTATGACAGTATGTATAACATGTAGTATGTTTTAATATGCAGTACATGTACTGTAAGAATTACAGTGTAATCAATGCATATAGTGGAAATAGCTATCTTGTAGTGATGTATTGCTGAACAGTAGTAATGCTTGTATTATTCTATGTGTGTACTGCTGTAGGTCACACGGCACACTCAGCATACACCACAAGGGCTGATATGGGCTTGGAACCCACCAATTCACTTCCAGCCACTGTCAGTGTCAGGAATGGGCCAACAAGTATGTGCTATAACAGGGGATAGTATATGCTGATATATTGTTACAGTCGACATATGCTTGGGTGTATAATTATGATGAACATGTTAAAGGTGGGCTTACCATGCAAATATGGTGTGCATTGTGGGAGATTGTGCCAATAACTGTGTAATGTACAGTATTCTAGGCAGATCTGTATTCTATTCTACATAGCAGTTCTGGTATGTTATGCAAACAATAGTTATTTCTATTGGCAATTACAAAACTCAATGACAGGATACATAGCATTAGTATTCATCTGACAGGTTAGCAGCATGATAGCAAAGATAATTGGATGAGCCAGGTAAATATCCATGCACATAACACATGTAATATCCACCTCTCTACTATGGTTTGCAAGCAATAACAGCGGTGCATGTGTACATGTTATGCAAATGTGTAGTGACCTTTGTTACAGGGCTGGGTCAAATGGCTATGTGCACACTGAGTGGATATGGAGAGTACAGACATACTGGTTGAACTACCAGGTTTGTGTAGTCCAACCTTTCATTGCCAACCTAACAGCCACCTGCATATACTGTATGTAAGGTAGTGCACAGCACTGGTAATGAAACAGGTTGCATATCATCTTTAACTCCAGTGTAACATCTGCAGTAGGAGTGGAAGATGTAATAGCCACATCATAGGTGATGGCTCACATTATCTGATTATATCCTGATCAAGTTGACAGTGGCATCAGAGTCTATTGACACATGACTCTGTTTCGAGAGTGGGTGTCTGTGCCCAACAGAGCTCATGGTCCTGTTGGGTATGTGAGTATATACCCAGAGAAGGAAACAGACCTGTAGACACTTGCATCATCTGCAATCAACTAACAGGATGTGATGTGCTCCTCAGAGGAGGATTGCTGCTAAAGGTAGCTACAATGTTTCTGTAATAGCCAGTGTTGTCACATCCATAACACAAATATTTACATGTGAGCATCACTGTCTAAAACATCTTCATAGGCAATACATAAACTAAATACAGTACTTGGTACTTGTAGTACTGACTGCTCATACAGGCATGTCCGCTAGTCAGCTACTGGTGTTTACTAATGTCAGCTTTGGGTATGTGGCCATCGTGGGGGAATGTAATCTCTATGCCATGTACACTGCCAGACCCACCTAACACCATGCCCCACACATTGTTTGGGATGCAGATATAGGGGTAAGCTGGAAGGCAGCCCAGTCTACAGCCATGACTGGACTGGACAGTCATGAGGTGTAGGTTAACACATGCAGCTGATCGACACAACCAACACATACCCTTACTAGAACACTGTAAGGACACCCACACACACTACTGGAAATCACACACATTCACAGACGTATCTAAGTATCTGGCCAAACAAGTGACCCCCCCCCGCAAGCAGGAAGAGACAGACACCGAAATACACAAATTGTATGACATAGTTTGCAAAATTGTGCCACACCACTGAACACATGTCTGGAAACATGCCCAATAGTGCTCATTTGTGAATGCAAACTCTAGCACTATGTTACACACCAACCTATACGAGGGCATACATACTGTCAGCTGCCTGTCTGCCATGATTAGCAACATACACATACACTCGGACCACCTTTTGAACTATACACATATAGCTCTGGCATATTCCATGTTGTTGTGCAGGACTTGTGATGCAGTAGCCTGGACTGCATGGAAACACATGTAGGAACTGTCAGATCTTGTAGCCCATGCAGGTATGTCCCAAGGCCTGGGTAGCATTCTGCCATTGGCCAGAATGATACTGCAGTACAGGGACAAAAGGATTGTATTCCACAATTGTCTAGTGTAGTGGTGCATGTCACAGGGTATCCAGTATCTGTCATCATGGGATAACACAGTTAACAGACCATGATGCTTTGCCAGACAGGGCCTGCACCTGTCACCTCTGGGAATCTGGATACAGCCTAGGGCTCAAGCTTCCCTTATAGTGCTTTCATCATGCATGGTTCAAGTAAAGGTCCACTGCTGTTACAGGGACAGCCAAGCAATAAACTGCAGGTCTCGCTACACAATGATACATGTCAGAAACACTATACGGATACACACATGTCAATCCCTAACACGGAGAACATATCTGTGCAGTGGCTGAGACATGTTTCAATGCTCCAGAGAGCACACCTGCATACCATGTTATAACACATACCTCACCTCTTGCCCATTATCCTTTATTGGTACACACGGGCCACAGGTGTGCCCATATTCCTGAAGGATATGTACACTCCCATGCTAATTGCACTTGCATAACATCAGATGCATTATGCTCAAGCAACTACCTTTGTGCCAAAGTGGAATTCAAAATGCACCTTGATACAGATCACCCACCAGGCCGTGGACTTCCCACCTGTCATAATGTGCTGTAATGGGGAAGATTAGTTCTGAGACAGAACCATAATAATGGCTACTCTCAACTGTTCCATTATGAACTGGGAAGACTCCTCATGTACCAACACCTGCGCTAAATGCATGTTGGATTCCATCAACCCCACTGACCTGGATCACAGTAGTTACACAAACAGGGCTAACAGTATACTACACATAGTTAGTCTCCAATGCCAATGTTATGTTTCCTAAGAGCAGAGTGGTGAGTGCCATGGCAGCCATGCAGATGGACAATGCATGTGCAAATGCTGAATCCTACACAAATGAAACAGAACCAGGATTCAACCGAACACAAACAAGAAGGCAAACTGATGGTACCATGCTTTAAACTGTACCACAGAATGTAGTAACTGTTGCAAGAGTGAACACACATGAGTGCAGGTGATCCCTGGTCAGCCTCAGTAAGATGCAGATACACCATATAAAACCATGCAAAGCTACTGTGAAACTAATCTGCCACATATTATGAGGCCAAGCACAGAGCATTCTAGAGCTGTGTCATTAATCGTAATGGCAAAGATAAGACCTGCTGTGCTGCACAGCACTATGGGATGGGAAGTACTGCACCTACAGAAATAGCACCTGTTCATCCAGATAGGGTCTCAGTGAACCTAAACCCACTCCCACCTCCCCCCCACCTCCAACATGTACACTTAGTAATATATCCATGTACACTATAGGGCCCCTGTACTAATGACTATGCAGGTACAAGCTGCACTCTCTAAATCCATACATAAAGCTTTCATGGGACCTGTCGACATCCCAGGGTGTATCCTATACAAATATAAGAACATTCAGCTATCCACATACACATCATGTTCAATCATAGCTCCATGTCAGGCTGTGTACACACTGAATGGTGCACAGCAACAGTTATCACACCCCACAAAGGGGGAGACACCATTGATAATGGGACATAGTGCACAACTACCCTGCTGAGTCTGGTCTGTATGGCATGAACCGTGGTCAATGTAATTGTTGTACTCGGTGCAGATGTAGATGACATTAGGGTTGATTCACACTGCATATCATGACCTTGCCAGGTTGTAGGACACCATCACCCATACTATGTTCCAGCTACACTCAGTAAACACTCAGTAAACTAGGTGTATATTCCTATGTCACAGGAGTGGTTGGTAACTGGACTGCTGGCAAAACCAGCACTACAGAACGTGTCTGACTAATACACGTACATCAAACCAGTGCCAGCTGCAGTAATAAAATCGAGTCAATGTGTGCTGCGTTCAACATACAGAAGGGCCTTAGTGTGTCAGATGTGTGGTGTGTAATGTATGGCCACAATCTGACAGCTAAGTTTTGCATTGTCATCCCCTATGTTACAAACCCTGCACCCATTAACTACCACCTAGGCAGCGGTCAACATAATGGCAACTGTGTGTATGGGATGCAGCTGGACAGCACTTCCCTTTGATAGTTATGTCACCACAAAAGACAAGTAGTCATATGTGGCACCCTTAATCATGACAGGGTGCCATCCAGAAATATAGAGATAACTGCTCAGCCATACTCAACACCCATGTGACCCATAATAGATCACATATTTCCTTTAAGGGTTATTGCCCATGTGTTGATGGCCAACACTCCCCTTCCCAATCCCTAGCTGCACTATGTAGCATGCAGCCTACCCCAAATAAAGCCATGTCCAACACAGAGGTGTTGGACATGCTAAACTTAGCACATCCTAATCCCAAATAAACACGTATGTCATGGACATCCACCTTTTTAGTACAAGGATCACAACATGCCTGACAGATCCCTGTCCCATACACTTAACATACTCTTGCCATACTATGCATCCCTGCCCAGCGAAGCTGCATATCGCCCCTCTCTGTGACATGGTGTGATGACCACATGCCAAATATAGCAGTAACCATTTGTTTCAGTTCTGTGGCACTGCTTGAACTGGCCACAGAAACTTACCTGTCTGTTGCCTACAGCTAGGTAACCTGTCTGCCTAGGCTCATAAATGGCCCAGGGCATATAGCCTACTAAATCACTATGGCCATACATGCTATAGTTGATATCCAACCCTGCAAATACCATTGAGCTAGCTATTGTCCCATGTGTTACACATGTGCAGCACAGGCAATACATGGCAGGATGCTACACAGCTGTACAGAGCCATGTAGATGTATATGGCAAAACACATACATACTTGCAAGTCTCAAGGGTCACAGTTCATGTCCCTATTGGCTATGTATGACTATGTGACATATACACATGCACATCCCAGGCAATGTCCATGTCAAGGACTATCAAACACAGACATGGCATGCATTGCAAGGCTATGGCCATGCACAATGGTAACCAGGATTTCATGACAGTCCATTCAATACCCATCTGTGTGGGACATTGCAGACACTGCACCCCTGTACCACACTGCACACTACTGTCAGGTGGCATGATGCCAAGGATTACCCCTCACCCAGCCAAGTACAGCCATCTTGCACAACCAACCACTACACACCCATGAAGCAAAGCACACATGCATGTCAGTACTGGCACATTGTGTCTGCATGTGGGGTACAATGCTCCCAACCACAGTCACTCCCAGTATAACTCCCATTGGCATACTGACAGATGTCAAACACGTTCACATGCCCTAGCCTATACAACCTCCAGATATCCCCTTTGGTGCATGTAGTACCTGTGCATTACTGCAGTGTGGCAAACTAAGTAGTGTGGAAGTGTAGTTGTGGGCCTGGCAAAGAGTGTAAATGTGAGTCCATTAGAGAGTGTGGTTGTGTTGACAATGACATCCGTTCATGTGGACAGCCATGTGTGCTACACCTAATGTATGTCTACTATATTTCTGTTACAGATATTGCTCACCAGCACACGTATATGTTCTTACAGCACACCAACATGTCAGCTTGTGGCACATGGAGTAACTGCATGCGCTTGTAATAGTAATGACTAGTCAGTCAGGGGTTTGAACCCCTATACTGGTAGGTGTGTGACAGGTGATGCTTAGGTTTTAGTCTCCAAGCCCTACTTGGTTGTACTTTGCCTCTGTCTGTCCCTCATACACACTCTCTGGTGCATGTGGAGGTGTACACCTGCTTAGCAGCAGCTTGTATTTTGTAAGTGATGGTCATGATCAGGTGATGGCCTCTGCACCTATTGCAGTCCTTCTCTAGCTGATTGTATGTGGAACAGCTGAGATAATGTTCTCATAGCCAATTGCATGAAAAACACAGTACAATATCTAGAAACATCCTGTTGGTGTTTGCCCATGACAGTCACTGTGAGTGGTACCTGGATCTGGTGTTTGTTAAATGGCATCACAGAAGATATCTGGATGTTCCTCAAACAACATACACAGTGGGAAATAGCCTAAAGACAGGAAGGTGATGTGGCAGACATGACTACAGCATGTAAGTGTAGCTATGCTTCATTAAGACTACTGCCTGTTTAACAAGTTGTTTGTTGTAATGGCTATTCTGCATGTTTTAAAACTGACAAGACAGTGCTCTGTTTGTGAGGGACCCCCATCTGTAGGGCCATCTGTGGACTGGTCAGTGTGTGGAACCATTTGTTTCCTGTGTTACTCACTGAACTCACATCCGTGAACTGCAGGAGCATAGTTTGAGGATTGCAGTCAGTACATGGTGATAGTGATGAGTTACTGCCATCACATCCCTGATTGGCCATATGTCACATGGAACAGTGGTATGGCAGACACTGTCTGGGGTTCTCACTGACATGTCAATAATGGGCCACTGTTCATAGCTGTAGTCATAAGTCTTCTACACTTTGTACAGATGTCATGCAGTATATATGCATGTGTTGTGCTCCCTCTGCAAATGTATACCATCTGTTGTGTTGGGCCGATGGTCATATCTATGCATGCTGTTATAAGTAATCCTGAATGCTGTTGACTATTACTAAGCCATATCTGTGTTTAAACTGCAACACCATAGGCTGTATGGGTTTGGAGGTCCCGGCAGAACCTCCTGTCCCACTTCATCTGGCCAAGGCACTGGGCACCAGCACATCTGGGGCCCACCCTTGGAACTCCATCTCTGTTGGCTCTTCACCACCTTCTGGTGGTACCGTCACTGAGGATAGGGCTTGTCCCCCTGGGAGCAGGTCCAGACAGGAACATGTCTGCTGTCATACAGTCCCAGACGTGGTGAGTAGGGGACTGAATAAGGGGTTTTGAGGCCAGATACGCCAGCTCAAGGGCAGAGTGTCACATTTACTGGGTGAGGCTGCCCCTCCTAGACAGCCCCCAGCACTGCCACCTTTGCATCTGTTTTGGTGCAGTGGTGGCTGCCCATGGCTGGGGACCTCCGTCCCACTATTTCCATCTAGGGGCTCATGGGCTTGTGACTGCCGAACACCCCTCCCCATCCGAGGTGCATCCCCCCACATGTGTCATATACTGACCCTGTATGCTGTATTGTTTGTCATCCTACCATACCTACCCTCCACGAGCATACCTACTGTCCTTCCCCCACATACCACTCTCACCCTATGGAAACAAAAGGCCAATCGGTTCCTTGAACAACATTTGCCCCATACATAGCTGTCCATTTCACACACGTGTCCACTGGACACATGTAACCCTTTTAATATGCATCACAAAATACTCCAGTTGTCCTCACCCCTGTCTCTCAGGCACACAATCCTAGTATGCTCATGACACCTAAATGTTCCAGATACACGTGATGCAAATGACCCCATTGTACACACAACACTACCGGTCCCTCTGTGGTTACCCCATTTACCTTTATCATGATGATGATGTCGCACAAAACACCTTGCAAGAGTACTGTTATCACATAATGATTGGACAGGAACTGTTGTGTTAATGTAAATAACATGCACAGAGTGATGCATATGGCCAATGTACAAATGTTTGCGTGTATGAATCACACATGTCTGTCTGAGGGAGTCTTGATATTACATAGGACAACATCACTACATAATACAGACATTGCTGGTGCTTCCCTTTTCATTCCTTTGTAATGCTTTGTTGTCACATGGGATGCTCCTGATATATCTATATATATGTATGTGTCTATATCTGGACATAAACACTCACACATACATCTATATGATGGAATACATTTCCTATAGTGTTGAATGACTGCGCTGGATGATATGTTTGTGATCAGGTCCGATGACTTTATATCTGCCATGGCTTAGTGGTAAATCACAATAGCTGTGTGTGCAGGGTCCTGGTTTTGAGCCTTGCAGAGGCTGTTTATTTTGTTGCTGGGCAAAACAAGGCCAATGGATATGGAGTGATTAAGGCACATTAAAGCAGTTGTGAGCTGGTGTGCGTGGGTTTGCATGGAGTTAAGCAATGCTAACCTCTGGTTAAAGTTTCTTACACTCAGCCTCTACATTGCTTTACCAGTGTAATACTCGCATACTGGTGGCCAAACAGGCATACATCCGCTTGCTCCTGCACTTGCAAATGCACTGCATTTGGTGTTTGCATCTGACACTCACACCTCGGGGTGGGAGTGAGGACTATGATATTACTTTGTGATGCCTATTACATCAGATTACATACATGCCTACAGTATCGAGAATGGCTGCCCATTAGGCAACAGCATGCCATTCGACTGTACAGAATCCACGGCCTGTCCAGAGTTTGATTCATATTATTAGTGTGTTCCTCTTACAATCTGCACCCATCTGGGTAATACATGGGAACTAACACTCTTCAATATAAACAAGTAATTGGGTTTTTGGAGCCCACATCTTTCAGCCGAGTCATGCTACTGCATAAGTAATATTCTATCATCTTTCTAAGGTTGTCAGTGGAATATGTGCTTTCTGCCCCTATCAGACCTCTCATACGATTGGGGAAAAATACAAACTGAATCAGGGACATGGCATAACAACATCAGGGACACATTTAAATCACTGGTGCTATTAACCTGACACATTGACATACTCAGAGCATATTAATTCATGCACATTTTCTGAGGTAAATGATATTTACAACTCTTAATTGCTGTCGTTATTCATTACATGTAATTCACCACCTTTCCTCCAAAGTCACTAGTTTTAGGAGGGATTAAGTGGGATAGAGATATTAATTGAGTCGAAATCAGGGACAGTTCAGATGTATGGTCCATATTTGTTCCCCCCAATAGTTTATGTCCTGTCCAGTGGATTTGTTCTTAGGGGTTGAGAAGTATAGGCATCAGCTATGCCCATTTGAGAATATTACTTACATCCACGGGGTGGTCCTAATACAACTGCGCCAGCCAACACATGCATGCCTAGGCCCATAATTGCATACTCATAGTTCCCGCACCTGCCACTCCTCTACAGCACTCATCCTTACTGTGGGTGCAGGTGGGGTATAAACACACCACTACACACTGCCTACTCTCCCCATGTCAGGGCACATGTCATACGTTGTGTCAACCCATGGGTTAACAGGCTTGCACAATGTACTGTACATCTACAGCCTGGTTTGATAATTCAATACCGGGACTGCCTCCGATGATCATTAATTTTTGGTGTCCCACAAGGGTCATCGATGTCTATGTTTCAAGATTAGACCTGGTAGGTCTCTCCCACTGGTAGTATCCTGCCGGTGGTCTGGGAAGCAGTGGTGTGTTTACCTTTATTGTGTGTCTGCATGTCTCACCGACCCAGCTGGGAGGAGGGGGGGGTTGATGGTATGTGTTACATGTTTGTTTAGTGGTCCCCTCACCCCTATATGCATGGCTTGTGAACATATGTAACTCGTAACTGCTGTATCATATCCTAGCTATATATATGTGTATATTTACAGTCACACACACATATATATATATATATATATATATATAGATACATTACTATATACAGATATATCTGTATATGTATGCATACATGTATATTTATGTTTTGCTGTCTATATATATATATATATATATATATATATATATATATATATATATATATATATATATAGATATCTGACACCATATGGGTCTATGTGTGTCTGCATATGTATATATTTATATATGGGTATGTATCTGTATTTTGTCTCTGTATGTATACATTTGTACTACGGAGAGGGAGAGGCTTATCAGTTTGTCGCTTTGGGTAGATATATACACACATACCTCTGCATATATACATCTACATCTGGTTATTCCATTCCTTGCCATATAGATAACACTTTGCTGTAGTGGGACTCGTAGTGGGTGTGGTTGCTCATTGGGTAATGCCTCTGCCCAATGAACACATTCGCTTACATCCCTAGGGCTGTCCATATAGGCAAACATCAGCCAACACCTGCACACCTAGACCCATAAGTAGTTACCCATAGTTCCCCCACCCGCACCTCCTCAACAGCACCCATCCTTACACTGGGCCCTGGTCTGTTCTGGACACACCACTACACGCTGCCCACTCTCCACTTCATGGGACCCATTTCATACAATTGTCTCAGCCCATGGGTCATCAGGCTTTCCCACCCTTGTATTTCAAGTGTGTATACTACACCCCAGCCAGAATGTTCGGTATATATATATATATATATATATATATATATATATATATATATATATATATATATATATATATATATATATATATATATATATATATATCTACATACATATATATTTATATATATATATATATATGTGTGTGTGCATGTGTGTGTGTGTGTGTGTGTGTGTGTGCGTGTTTGTAAAGCAATGCATATGCAGTGCAAATGCACTTACACATGCTTACTGGTGTTTATATATGCTTGAACCTGCTTACTAGTGCCTTATACTTATGACACTGAGACTTCACTCCAGTTAACTTTTAATTGATATTTTGCAAGTTATACAGCGGACAGATTTTGCTATATGTTCATGTACAGATTACCTTTGGTAAATGGTATGTGATGCAGTGAGATTCGGTACGGGAATGTCTGTTCGTTACGCGGTTGCTCTTACTAATACAGTATTGCTGGTCTGCTTCATTTGCATATATACCCATATACCTATGTGTCCTGGTTCCCAAAACACACAGCCCAAAGCCTCCCTAACACTGCAGTCATCCATTCTCCAGTTGGATTTGCCGTGTATCCACACCACTACACATTGGTCACTCCCTACTTCTATAGACCTATCCCATTGGTTGACTCACTCCACATATCCTCAGAACTCCCAAACGTTTAGTCCACAAACATTGGTGACATGAGCGACCCCAAAAATACTAATAACAATTTTTGGGTTGTCCCACATGGGACATGGATGTGTTTATGTCAAGATTAGACTCTATACTTCATTACATCCTTACTCCCGTTAACATGACACTACAATAAATTAATAAGTATGACTATGTGGTAACGCACACGTTACACATGAGAGCCTAATTATGTATGCGTTCGGAGTATTTCTTTTACAAATTGGCTGGTTTAGTAATTGGTGTTACCCTAGCAGGCAGATCTCAGGAATGATTCCATGTGTGGGAAAGTCCTCACATTTGATTTCTTTCAGCACAGCACTGACTTTGGACATTGTACACACTTCTGCGTTTTAGCAGTTTCGTCCCATCCCTCTTCTGCACAACCTATTATTCTATCTCCTGTCGAGGTTTGGAAGGCCACATCCATGTTATTTATGTCTGCAAATGGAATGAATGTGTTACAGAGAATGCACTTCTACTTATTGATGTCTGCATGTGTGTATGCATATATACTTATAACGAACTCGCCGAACAGTCCAATTAGAACCAGCCTATCTAACCCTGGCATGCCTGGCTCCATTTCATACCCATAGTTCCTCCACCCCACCCGTGTTCAACATACACACATACCATCCATTGTCAACTTGTTATCGCAGCCATGACACACATCCACCCATTGCCGTTTCCTGAGCATTAGGAGTCCTACACGTATGTTGTCCCAACCCATGTATTCTAAGGCTCTCTCACCATTTAGTCCTTGAACATACCTGCCCTTGCTTGGGTAATGGTCGGATGGCCAAATGTTCTATCAATTTTTGGGTAGTCCCACCAGGGACTACCCTCTGTGTGTAAAGTAGACTTAGCAGATCAACAATGTTACTCCCACTGGTAATATCCTGCCTGTGGTGTGAGTAGCAGTGCTTTGCTCACTCCTGCCCAGCTTGATATTACATACGCTGACAGCGCTATATAATAATGGGGTTGCTGTTGATTCCCTTCTCATTCCTTTTGTATGCTTTATTGTTACATAGTTCTTTCTTCATATATATATATATATATATATATATATATATACATATATATATATATATATATATATATACATATATATATATATATATATATATATATGTATATGTGTATATGTATATATATATATATATATATATATATATATATATATATATATATATATATATATATATATATATATATATATATATATATATATATATAGATATATATGCATATATATTATATATCTGTATATACTTATATACATTTCCTATGCTGGGCACTGCTTAGACCCACTACTGGTACTTATATGTGTTTACTGCTGCTTATTTGTGCTTACACCTGCTTACTAGTACCTTATTCATTATGACAGTGCCACTTTGCTTGAATGATATTTAAGTTAAATATCTCATGCAATACTCTTATGTAGGTTTTACGGCAAAACGACATTCATTCCACATGGAAAATGATATGTGCTATTGTTGGGCTTGAAGTGTGAATTCCTATTTGTTAGGCGGATGCTCTAAACAATACACTATTGACATTTACATTGATTCCGCATGTTTTTCTCTATATGAATGAATATGATGTGTAAGCTATGCTCGGTGGAGGGCAGCGATGTGCAAACACGCTGTGCTTTGCTTACACCTTCGATATTGCAGCAATTCAAATGTATAATAGGGACACAGGGAATCTAATTGTGAAAGTTCTAGGGACAAGGCTCAACATTCCACTACGTGCTTATGTGTTTTCTACTTCAATTTTATTTCACTGCTCGTGGACACTCTTTTATGCATAGCATATATTTCAGTATCCACGGACACTGAATTACTGACTTACTATTAGGGACGGGCTCTACTAGTAAGCATAGCAGGTTTTGCAAGTATCAGGGCATGTTTACGCCTCCGTAGAGCACTTGTACATGCCCCCTGCACTCGCACACATTTCCTGTGCATGTCGAGCGTGCGGCGGCTTGCCCTCATACATAGTCATATGGCACTGCTGCGCCATCTGTAGCGAGGACACTCAGTGCAAGGCTAAAACTGTCCTTGTGCTGAGCTTCTTGAATCCCGGGGTATGTTCTTGAGGAGGGAGTACCCAGCAGACTTGCTTAATGAGCTTATACAGGAAGTGATAGGTAAAAGAAGAGTAGAGCATTTTAAGCCCATAGTTGGGGAAAACACACTAGACAACAGCCCCTCTAAAGTTGAAGAGGGGAGACCTGAGTTGGAAAAAAGTACTTTTTGTAGATCTATGGTGCTTACATTCAACTCCGACTCATACCACTTGATATCTATTTTTATAAGAACTGGGACATTTTAATGGATGACTTGGACGTCAGGGCACAAATAGGAGAAAGATCTATAGTTACATACAGAAGGGGCTCAAACTTAAAAGACCTTCTTAGGAAAGGTTCTAACTACACTAGAACAGGACATGTAGGGATGTACAAATGACAGTCTTGTAACTGGTGCTGCAAGATGAAATCGGGCAGCAAATTTACAGTGAATGGTATAGATCATTATGTAAAAGGTAAATATAACTTTCACTCCAAGGCAGTGATCTACATGGCCACATGTGACCAATGCCTAACATTTTATGTAGGCAAAACTGAAAGGAAATTTAACACCAGAATTTATGAACACAACTATGCCATAAGAAAGAATAATATTAACAATGCATTAGCGAGGCATATTCAAGACAACACTGGCCACAATTTCACACTTATGACAATAGACCACATAGATATCAGTGACAAAAAGCCTTGGGGACTTCAGTTAGAGTTAAAGGAGTTAAGGTGGCAAATCTTACTACAGGCAGATAGATGGCCAGGGATAAATGACAGGATATCCATCTCTCCTGTATTGAAATTAAAAGCCCTAGAAAGGAACAACATATCTTAAAACATTTGTTAAACACAAGCACTTTTGTATGTATTTTGTTTTGGGAAACATTTTGGCATTATATGAATATTTAACATGAGATTTTGAAAATGACTTTAGTTTTAGTTTTATTCTATTTACAACCATTCATGACACAAGTATGAGACCACTAATTTATCTTTTAATTACAAGTTTTAGTTGTATTTAAGATGTAACAGTTTCAACTGTAACCCAGTCATCAAGGGGTTAATATAGCAATAATCCACACCTGGGTGTGGGTAATGCTTGATTTACCCATGGTTGGCATAGTTTGGTCACGAGGGCGATGCCCGAGTGGCCAAACAAAGCCAACCTTGGGTAAATCCAGCATTACCCACACCCAGAAGTGTGTTATTGCTATTATACAATGACATTATTTAAGAAAAAAAAATAATTACTTTTCTTACATAATGGCATTGTATAATGTCTCCTTGCTGCCCTTCCGCAGCTGTCTGGTATTCTGCGGCAGTTCTGATGTACTGCGCATGCGTATGCCTATGCAGTACATCAGAGCTGTGGGCAAAAGCAATGGAAAAAGCAAGATCTCCGTTGCTTTTTACTGTTTCGCTATGTTAAATGGTTTTAACATAGCGAGGCAGCTTTATAAAAAGCAACAGAAAATCTCTGTTGCTTATTTTAAAGCTGTCTCACTATGTTAAACCCATTTAACATAACGAGACAGTTTTGAAAAAAGCAACGGAGAAAGCAAGATCTCCGTTGCTTTTTACAAACTGTTTCGCTATGTTAAATGGGTTTAACATAGCGAAACAGCTTTAAAATAAGCAACGGAGATCTCTGTTGCTTATTTTAAAGCTGTCTCGCTATGTTAAACCCATTTAACATAGCGAGACAGGTTTAGAAATAAAAGCAACGGAGAAAGAAAGATCTCCGTTGCTTTTTACACACTGTCTCGCTATGTTGAAGGAGTTTAACATAGCGAGACAGCTTTAAAAAAAGCAATGGAGATCTCCGTTGCTTTTTTTAAACCTGTCTCGCTATGTTAAACTCCTTTAACATAGCGAGACAGTGTTTTAAAAAAGACTTATACTAATGGAAAAAGTCCGGGCGACCGGACCTTTTTCCATTAGTATAAGTCGATTTACAACGTGCCCACTGACCAATCAGCGTGCACGTTTTGGAATATTAATGGGGGGTCATGGTATAATTAATGTTATATCTCAGTGCAGCTTAGCTAGCTGCCTCTCTTTGCTTACCCAATCAGAGTGTTTTTATATGTATATAAATGGTTGTCTTACATTTTAATGGTGTCTGATGAAGTTAACACTTGTTTAACAAAAGCGCTCACATTTTATTTGTTTTTCTTGTGGATTTTTATCATTAAATACACTTTTGGTTTATCATCACCTGAGTGATTTATGCCTGTGAAGCTCTGCCTGCCAGCATTTTTATTTATTTTGTTATGACTTTTTTGTTATTTTGATGATAGGTGTTTTAGATCAAATGTGCCACTGTTTCTTTTTTTATTGAAATAAAAGCCTCCAATCCTTTATTACTTATAACATGACTGGTTCTGCTCTAACAGTTTTAATTTCCTGTCAGTATGATTCTCCAGCCTCTAATGTAATAATGCAAAACTTAAGACTCTTGTAATAAACATAGGGTCATTTATGGCTTAAGCTCTTCAATGTTAATAAAGAAAGTTGCATAAACCTTGAGTTATCTTGACTGTAACAGTAGATGTGTTCAAATACTATTACACCTTATGAAGTGTCAAATATCACCCCCAACTCTTTCTTTAATATCTGAAAGAGCCTGAGAAATCTACCAGCCCAAAGATGCATTGAAATATACAATACTGTAACATTAAACTTTATAACTGAGTAGCTGATACCTTCTCCTCCCAAAATTTTAGGATATGTGTTTTCTAGCTTTTACTCTTGTAAGCTAATAGTTTCAACTTTCTGCATCTTTAGCCAAGTTTTTCTGACTGGGGAATTAAAGGACCTTTTATGTTAGGGAATGCAATTAATCATACAACTAGACAAAATGGTGTAGAAAAGATAAAACTGATTCAGCTCAGTAAAACCCCAGGAGAGGGGAAGCAAAAAAAAATCACCTTAAGTGAGAGACTGAGAATGCACTTCTCTGCAATAAAAATACATACACACACAACAAAATAACTCTGGCTTGCATGTAGGTAGGATATACCTCTCAGTATTATGTCCTTTGACAGTGAAGTTCTTATATGACTTAACACAGATTTGAGTTTTCAGTGTGCCCACAAATTTCTGAGTCCACCAATTACTTTAGTAAGTTCATAGACTGTGCTTTGATTATTCATAGGCAGCCTTACCAGATGTGGGTTATTTTACCATTATACAATGACCCCCCATTAATATTCAGAAACATGCACGCTGATTGGTCAGCGTGCACATTGTAAATCAGAGTTATAGTAATGGAAAAAGGTCCGGTCACCCAGACCTTTTCCATTACTATAACTCTTTTTTTACAGCAATGGAGAACGCAAGATCTCTGTTGTTCACACTGGCTCGCTATGTTAAAGGAGTTTAACATAGCGAGGTAGCTTTAAAAAAAGCAACGGAGATTCTCCATTGCTTTTTTTAAAGCTGTCTTGCTATGTTAAACTCCTTTAACATAGCGAGACAGTTTGTAAAAAGCAACGGAGATCTTGCTTTCTCCGTTGCTTTTTTCAAAGGGCAGAAAGGATGCATTATACAATGCCATTATTTAAGAAAAGTAATTATTTTATAATGTCATTGTATAATAGCAATAACCCATGCCTGGGTGTGGGTAATGCTGAATTTACCCACACCCAGGCGTGGGTTATTGCTATATTGTTTCCCTTACATTTTCCCATATGTGTTGAAGCCTGTGTATCTCCATATCATACCTATGGACCTGAGATACATAGCCATCAGTCTGGGTGGCCAGCATGTTAAGTACTATTTCAGAGAAGGATTTGCAAAGGATGCAAGAATTAGGGTTATGCTGATTAACATTATTTTGACTCTTGAAAGTGCTGATATGTTTCAGAATTCTAGCCACTAATTCTGTAAGATTATCAGTCTTGACTAATCAGTTCTGCACTTGCTGTAGTCCAGTCATGGTACCCCCAGCCCTGTACTCTGTGTTGTGGTCTAATGGATAGAGACAACTCAAGCATACAGACCAGCAATGGTCCACTATAGCAAGACACTGTAATTTCCCAAACAAAACTGCACAGTAAAAAAAGCTTCTTATGCAGATTTTCTAAGAATCTTGAGTCATCAAAACAGAGACATGAGAAAGAGTTAATCATATTCTGAATCATAATCTAGCTCCCAACAAAATTTGAAGTTTATTTTTGTTCTGCATCATTAAAGAAATCTATTGCAATGTAGACTTTCTTCTCACTTGATGCTACCAAGTAACTGTGTAATGCAATGTAGTTGAAAATAGACTTTCTTCTCACATGATGCTTCCAAGTAACTGAGTCATTAACTTCTTTGGTTAATAATATGCTGCAACTTTGAGCAGTGCATTTATTTATTTATTTAGTTAGTTAGTTATTTATGTAGTTAGTTATGTATTTATTTGTTTATTTATTTATATGTTTATTTATATATTTCACATTTGTAAAGCATGATTAGAAAAGCTCCACTTGACAAATCACCTGCCAACATACAATGCAAGCTTTATAGGGCAAATAGCAATAGTAATAAAAGTATAAAGACTATATGCATGAACAAAACATAACATGCAGGACTTTATATATAAAATTCTCATTTTTCTACATTTGCAAAAAACAAACATATGTATTTACATTGCTAATTTTCATGTTACATAAATTCATTTGCTTGAGAATATGTAAGCATTTTATCCTGGAAATAAACATTGGAAGACCAAGAATTGCCTTAGTTGCTGTTTAAGATCTGCTTTAAATGTTTGAAGTTGTTTAGGATGCTTGATGGGGGAGGACATATGTGGATGATGACTGAGAACAATAACTAACTGTGCTAGTATATAAGGGAGGCAGCTAAAAATAAAAAAATAATTAGAGGGATAGAGGAGGTCCAAATTTTGGAGACATAGGTAGAGGAATGACTGAGAACAATAATTAATTGTGCCAGTGTATAAGGAAGGCAACTAAAAATAAAATTGTAAGTATAGGCTGATAAATGTCACTTGTATCACAGGAAAATATTTTTGAAGGTATTTACTTAATCAGTTGGAGATGAATGGTGTCTATGGGCCCCCACTAGATGCTAAACTATATGAATTTCTAAAAGGAAGATCTTCTATGATCTGTCAAATTTAAGTTCTACAGTACATAAAAAGTATCTACATTATTAGATCAAGGGAAATAATATCTAGTGATTTATCTTTGTATAATTAGTATTTGATACCTTATTACATGATCAAATTATATGTCTTCACATTCTAGTTGTAAATCTTTGCATTACTAATTGGAACAGAAACTGGATAAACAACAGAGAGCAAAGCATTATAGTTCAGGTAATGAGATCAACATGGCCATGTATCAGCAGTGGATTCCTCCAAAGGTTTGTATTTAGACCAGTTCTCTTTAACATGTTCTGTACCCTGACGATTGATCCAAATGTATAGATGTCTAAATGTGATACATGTTAAGGGGTAGAAATAAAAGAATTAATCGACATTAAAGAGTTAAAAAAGTACTTAATTACTTTTCAGAATTGAGCCAACAGGTTAGGATTATGGTTTAATACCATCAAAAGTAAGATAATAAATTATGGTGCTAAATATGTTAGTAATTTTGATATAAAATTAAGAGTCAAACATCTAGAGATTGTTAATACAGATCAGGTATATAGTTAGTATTGTTTGCTCAACATTTAACTGTAAACAACATGTACTGAAGATAAAAGTAAAAACATTAAGACAGATGGGTCCAATGTATAACATCACTGTATCAAAAGATCCAGTTATTCTCAAAAACGTACATCATTTCAAAAGCAATTGCTATCATTGAGTACAATTTCACTATGTGCTCACTTTCTAAAAGAGAGATAAAATATTAGAGTTGACAAACATGACATAAAAAGATAATCCATGAAATTAAAAGTCTTACTTATAATGAGAAACTAAAGTATGTTAACTTGCGCACTTTTTATATCTATCTATATCTATATATGTATATGTGTGTGTGTGTGTGTGTGTGTGTGTGTGTGTGTGTGTGTGTGTGTGTGTGTGTGTGTGTGTGTGTATATATATATATATATATATATATATATATATGGGATCCATACAGATCCCCAACGGCACTTTCTGCCGAAGCAGAAATCACTGAACATACATAACCTTAAGTGCTGTTCACCGAAGCAGCACTTTCAAATGTTCTTCATGTTTCACTGTTGCAGTCATTACATTTGGGTAATCTGCTGGAAGGTTGCCCTCAGTCAGCCTGATTAACAAAGTCTTGGGTCCTGCGTTGGTTGATGTCTTTTTTTCCTTGACGTCAGGTTGTCAGGGGTATAAAACATGCAGCCGACACCATTTTCATCAGTCTTTCTTGCCGCGCGGTACCCAAAGCAGAAGTAGATTGCAAGTGCCAGTTGGCCAACTCCTGAAACTTCCATTTTCGAGTTTTAGAACCGAAGTCTTCAACTTAAAGCTAAGTACCCCGTTGGGGAAACTTTTTCTTGCTCCTTACTAATGTCAGTAAAAGTTAATAATTGTATTACTTGTGGGAAGTAAACACCTCTTAAGGATTTTCATTTGTACTGTATTCCTTGCCTAGGCCCTGACCACAACATGCCTTGCTGTTGGTTTTGTGCTAAATTTAATCAACGCACTAATAAGCATCGGTATATTTTTGCTTCAAAATATTTTGGCTCAAGATTTAACTATCCAGAAATGTCGTCGGTTAGCAATCCGACTACCGGAACACACAAAAAAATGCAAAGAAAAAGACAGAGACAGACCTTCGAGGTCCAAAACCGACGAAGAAGCTTCTCCTAAGCCAGTCGCCAGTTTGCCAGTACTCAGTGCGGTGCTTTCACAGCCCCTTATACCCACTACTTTTGTTTCACAGGCCTCTACTGAGACCCATTCGGAGTCCAGTATGCTGCGAGATACTTTAAGTATTGAACCCGCGGATGTCTCTACCTTAGATGGGTCCAGAGCCGCTGAGCAGGCACTGGCTTCTGTGGGTGTTTCCAGGCCTAAACATTTGTATATTAAACCGAAGCCATCTTCAAAACCTAGGCCAAAATCAACTTCTATGTCTATAAAACCAATGCTTGGGCCACGTGCACAGGCCCCTATGCCAAAAAAACAAATAATCAAAATGGCTGAGGATTTAATTACCTTGATCAGGGGTTCCCATCCCCCTCCTGCTAAGAGGCCTAGGCAAGGCACTGACTATGAATCATCAGATCAGGTTTCTATTTCTTCTGCTTCCTCTTCTGATCAGGAATTATCTATTCCACCTTTTGAGGACTCTGATGAAGAAGATTCCATCCCTTCTGCTTCTCCTCCTGAGGATTTTTCTTTTGGAGAAACTTTGCATACCTTAAGGAAACACTTTCACTGGGAGAGTCAGGATTTTTCAAAATCTAAAAAGAGGTTTAGGGATTTCCTTCTTCTTCCTTAGCATAGGCCTTTAGCTATACCTCCTATTCTAGACATTGTTGATGATGTTTTCTCAGAATCCAGCATGACTCCTGATTCCCGGCCTCTGGCTCCTAGTAAGCCAGTCAGATATTACAGGGTTCCTGACTCCCACAAATTCCTCTTTAAAAACCCTACTGCTGACCCAGAAACCATTTCTCAGGGTCCCAAGGGCGTAAAGGCTTCTACTGCTAAAAATCCTGCCCCTTCTGATAGAGACTCCAGGGCGCTGGATAGTTGGGGTAAGAAGGTTTACACGTCTGCAACCTTGGCAATCAGGGCTTTAAACTGTCAATTCCATATGCTTAAATATCAGCAGCATGTCATGGGTTTACTTAAACAGAAAATGATGTTGATTTCTGACTGTGTGGAAAAATAAAGAGTTGCAGGATTTATTGCATTTAGCTGAACAAGTTGGAAAGCATACTTTGCAATGTGGTTTTGATTCCTTGAAGGCCTCTTGCAGGGCCGCTGTAACTGGATCTGTGATAAGAAGGCATGCTTGGCTCAAGGAGCAAAATCTGCCTGATCATGTTAAAGCAAAATTGTTGGATGCTCCTTTACAACAGGACAGTCTATTTGGTAATAAGGCAGAAGAAGTTTTGAAAAAGATGGAAGATAAAGCTTAATCTATACAAACTGTAAAAGATGTCTTACAAGTGCAGCCACCCAGATTCAGTAGGCACTGGCCTACTAAGAATTGGTCCTTTCCAGTACCCACCAGAGCTGCTCAGGTCAAACCCAGGCACTCCAAAGGCTCCAGGTTTCAATCACAAGGAACTTATAGAACAAAATAATGGAGTGCCTCCACCTCCAAATCTGGAAGTAACAAGGCACCTTCCTACGGTAAACAGTCTCAAAGACTTTCCTCTGTAATCACCAAGCACTTATCTTTTGGCCGCCCCTTTGGGGGGAAAACTGGCACTTCATGTAAGAAATTGGCAACTAATTACCCAGGACAAGTGGGTTTTAAATATAGTATCCCAGGGATACAGATTTCATTTCCACATGTTGCCAATCCCAAACAGATGGCCAGATCTGCCTCCAAATCAGTGGGCAGAGGCTCGGAAACAAGTTATGTCTCTCGTGAATATGGGGGCTATTCAACCAGTACCAGAAAAGGAAAAGGGACAAGGTTTTTATTCAAGACTTTTCCTGGTACCCAGAAAAGACAAATCATGGCATCCAATTCTGGACTTATCCATTCTAAATACATTTCTGGACATTCCAAAATTCAAGATGCTGACTACAACAGTTACTGCCTATGCTAGGCAAGGATGCCTGGCTGGTAACTCTAGACTTAAAAGAGGCTTACCTGCATATCCCAATCAGGGAATCTTACAGAAGATATCGCCACTTTAAAGCAGGCTATTTGCATTACCAGTTCTCTGCACTGCCCTTTGGCTTATCTACTGTAATTGCATTTTGCAGACAAAGAAACATTCAAATTTATCTTTACCTGGATGATTGTCTAATTCAGGCAGAAAACAAGGGCACTCTTCTAAAACATCTGGCATCTGTGAAAAAGCTTCTAACTTGTCTACGGTACACCAGAAATGAAAAGAAATCACAACTGGTACCTTCTCAAACAATTACATTCCTGAGTGCAAGCTTGAATACAACTGCCCAGATGACTACCATTATGCCAGAAAAACAAATTCAATTAATGACTTACTTCAATCAAGTGGCCACAAAACCGAGCTATCTGCAAGACAAATTCTGCAGGCCTTGGGGTTCATGGCTTCCTGCATTCTAATAATTCCATATGCAAGACTGCATATGAGGAAACTTCAATGGTACCTAAACCACTTATGGAGTCAACATTGTCACAGCCTGGAAACAATGATTCCTATCATTCCTTGCCTGCAGCAAGAGTTCCTATGGTGGGCAGGGGCCTGTCACCAAAACAAGGAACTATCATTCATTCCACCCCCTGCCACCCA
Source organism: Protopterus annectens (assembly GCF_019279795.1). NCBI lineage: Eukaryota > Metazoa > Chordata > Ceratodontiformes > Protopteridae > Protopterus > Protopterus annectens. The sequence goes on along the minus strand of NC_056726.1, from coordinate 281,147,867 downwards.
AACCCTGACTACAGATGCATCAGATTATGCTTGGGGGATGCATCTGGCAGGGAGATGCATTCAGGCCCAATGGAACCCAAATCAAATGCACCTAGATATCAACTAGAAAGAGATGCTAGCTGTACAGAATGCTCTGACAGCCTTCAAGGACTATCTTCATCCAGGGCAGCTACTGATAAAGACAGACAACACCACAGTCATGTTGTACATAAACAAGCGGGGGGGGGGGGTACCCATTCCTATCCCCTTTGCAGACTAGCCATGGCTTTGTGGAACACTGCCTTGACTTATCAGTTACATCTACAAGCTCAATTCCTGCCAGGAAAGCAAAATACTCTGGCAGACAAACTAAGCAGAAATCTTATGGACCCATACGAATGGAAACTGGATCCACAAATCTTCAGCGTGATGACATGCAAATGGGGGAGCCCAGACATAAATATTTTTGCCTCACCCCAAAACTATGAGTTGGACAAATTCTGCACAAGTATTCATCACACAAAAGCTTGGAAAGTGGATGCTCTATCCTTCAGCTGGAAAAAACCTATCAGTCTATGCCTTTCCCCTTCTGTCTCTGCTCTCCAAGGTCTTACTAAAAGTCAAACAGGAAAAACTCAAAATGTTTCTGATTGCTCCAGACTGGCCTCACCAACACTAGTACATGCTCCTACGCAATATGTCACACCTTCCTCCATGGTACCTGCCTCAGACTCCTTATCTACTGTCTCAGCGGAACTATCAAATTCTGCACACTCAGCTCCAAACACTGAATCTTGCAGCATGGTTAATCAACTAATTTCACCAGTTACATCTCTCAGCAAACCTGTGATGGATGTCATTTTGGAGGCTAGAAGGCCTATTACTAGAAAATCTTATGCTGATAAATGGAAAAGATTCTGTGCCTGGAACCAGGCACAAGGAATAAGCATAGCAATGCCCAATATTCCTCAAATTCTGCAATATTTAACTGAGATGCTTCACAAGGGCCTATCTTTCTCTTCCATAAAAATCCATGCCTCTGCCATTTCAGCTCTTTGCAACACAAAGCCTCCCCTCTTTTCTCATCCGCTGCTGAAGCAGTATCTCCGAGGGGCCAAATATTTAAGACACCCCAGGAGAGCACCAACTCCTGCATGGGACCTCAATTTCGTGTTGGAAAAGCTCACCCTACCTTCTTTTGAACCGGCTGCTACTGCAGACATACAATTTCTCTCTTGGAAGACAGCTTTTCTTTTAGCAGTCACTTCAGCTAGAACGATTTCAGAACTACAGGTTCTCATGGCAGTGGAGCCTTTTATTATCTTTTATCCAGACAGTGTGGCACTCAGGACCAAGCCATCCTTTATGCCTAAAGTGATATCTAGTGTGGCTCTTAATCAGACCATTCATCTGCCAACTTTTTTCCCAAATCCACAGAACAAGGGTTAGTGGATTCTGCATTCATTGGATGTACACAGACAACTAAGTTTCTACTTAAACAGGATAAAATCCCTAAGAAAATCTGAGCAATTACTGGTGCCATTTGCTGCAGGGGCAGAGGGAAAGGCTATTTCAAAGCAGACTATTTCAAAATGGATAAGCCATTGTATTCATTTCTGCTACATGCACCATGGTAAACCTGTTCCCAAGGGGATGAGATCCCATTCCACCAGGGCTGCATCTACTTCTGCAGCCTTTCTTAGAGGAGTTCCTACCAGAGACATTCTAGAAGTGGCTACCTGGAGCTCAGTTCATAGATTCACCAAACATTACCATTTACCTCTCTTCTCTAAATCCAGAGCAGGATTTGCCACTGCTGTCCTGCAGGGCCTTATAGCTGCTCCTAATGCTCCATCCTCCCAACCATAGCTTTGGGATTCTACCCAAATGTAATGACTGCAACAGTGAAGCACGAAGAACATAGTACAGTTGTGTACACTTACCATAAATGTAGATGTTTGAGTGTATTCACTGTTGCAGTCCGGGTTACCCACCCACCAGCCCCCTGTTTTTTCTTTTACTATACCTCTTCTTTCTTTTACTATGCTCAAAAACCTTTTTGGTGTATTTGCTTTTATTTGGAGGCATATTTGCCGTGTTCCAAATTACATGCATATATATTTACATATATTTATATTTTGCTTCCCGTTTGGGGGGCACCTGACATCTGGGGCAAGAAAAACTGATGAAAATGGCGTTGGCTACATGTTTTATACCCCTGATGACCTGACATCATGGAAGAAGGGACAGCAACCGATGCAGAACCAAGACTTTGTTAATCAGGCCGACTGAGGGCAACCTGCCAGCAGATTATCCAAATGTAATGACTGCAACAGTGAATACACTCGAACATCTACATTTATGATAAGTATACACAACTGTACTTTATGTATGCTGGTTGTCTGGTCACACTACGGTGCAGTTAAGGGAGAATTCCATTTTCCCCACTGTAGTGTGATCTCGGAGTGAGAATATAAAGTAGGGGTGTGTGGGGGGCACAGCCCCCCACATGGGGGGTGCAGGGGGGCTTCCCCCCTGCACAAAAGAAGATTTAGTGTTTTTTTTTTATTGAACGGACTTTAATGAAAGCGCTTTTTTGGTGAAAGCGCCTTTGTTAAAGTGCATTCAGGTATTGCGGATTTGGACTATTGAACTTTCATTCAATAGTCCTAGATCCATATGTATATATATATATATATATATATATATATATATACATATATGTGTGTGTGTGTGTGTGTGTGAAAAATAAATCACAGGGCAGTTAACAATTTTGCTTTAAAAGAGCAATTAAAATTAAAATCCAAATCTATGTAACAAAGATCTATATTTTAACATATGTAGAAATAAAACTGTCAAAGGGATTCTTACATAACTCAACATGATTTCAAAATTATAGAACAAAATGCCTATTGAAATAAAACACACCAGTTCATTAATAATAGCATTAAGTAAAATGGATGATTAAATGGTATTACAATGGATAATGCAAGTATATCCCAGGACTGAGTGAGTCTATGATATAAAATTTCCAATTGACCACTTGCAGCATGCACTGAAATATGAATTACTAACAAAGTTAACTTTTAAGAGGGCAGTATTCTGCATAGCACCTAATGCCCAAGCTTCAAATACATAAATTAAAAAGTTATAATTTTGATAAATAAGAAGAAAAAATGTCCAGAATTGATGAATGTTTTTATCTTTATATCTTTTTATATTTAATCATTTTAGAACTTTTATGATATGCTATATGTAGGTTAAAGGCCTATATATAGTCAGAGAAAAAGGACACTTATACTCCTTGGTAATGTAAGGAGGAAGAACCTTGAAGCTGGTTTACTGTTATAAAACTGCTTGTTATGCCTTCATTCCGAGAACTTGAATGACTCATGCAGACAGCGTTCATTTTTTTTTTACTTTTCACCCATTTCTTCAGAATAATTCTTCCTAAACTGGAAGCATGCCAATTATAGTGCATTAAGACCAATATATGTACTTATTTATTTACTTACTTATTTCATTTTGCTAAATATATGATTAAATGTTTTGTCAAGATGAGTATTGAAGACCTATAAGTAGTGTATAGCTTAACAAATGTGCATATCATAGTTCACTTGCTGTGTATGTTTAGAAAATGCCTGTCTGTATACCATGTACATAGTAGACTTTCTTAATAATTATTTCTTTGACAAATCTAAAATGTTTGAACATTTTTAGGCTGCAATTGGAAAACCTTCAGCATATATAGAAATAAAGGCTACTAACTTTAATATTATGAATGTCTTCTGGAATAGCCTTCTAGTGAGCATAAAAAGAACAGTAGTTCTGAATTAGTCATTAGAAATTATATTCCAGTTTCTGACCTCAGACAAAATCTATTAGACTATGTAATATATCCCATGCAGAAGATCTTGGGACAACCTCAGGATCAAATGCAAGAATGCTTAAGGAGATGTGAATTTAAACCAAAAGATTAAAGGTTAATATTGGTGGGCCAAGATAGTGGACTGTGTACATGTTGGCTTAAAAAGTTCATTGAGCATGTGGGAGAAACAGACAAATGTAGGTTCTGTAAAACAGAAACTGGAAACAGTAGCACAGCTTGTTGCTGGATGTGATATACTAATGGAAGAGGGACTGTGTACTGAAAGGCATAATAATCTGGAAAGACTGTTGCATTGGGAATTGTACAAACATTATAATATTGAAGTAGTTGAAGAACATTGGAAACATGAGCCACAAAGCATTACAGAAAATGTTGAAGTTCATATCACATAGGATTACCCATTATCAACAGTACAAAAAATAGATGTGAGAAAAACAGATACAGGAGTGTATGAAAAGAAGACAAAAGGAGCATTGACAAATGAAATTGCTACAACCAATCCCAATAACTACAGTGTCTTATGTACAGAGAGACACAGACTCATAAAACACCAGGATTTGCAGGTAGAAACAAGGGCAATGTGGAAGAAGGATACCCAAACAGTTCCAATAGTATTAGGAGCAATGGGTCATATGAAAAAGAATATACAATCATACTTAGATATGTTTTAGACCACACAGTCAGAGTGTCAAATAGTCACAGCCCTTAAGGCCAAACAAAATGCCAGACACACTTGTCATTGGTGATTCCATAGTCAGACACACTGACGTCCCGCTCACCAGACTGAGTAAAGAGAAGGTCACAGTAAGCTGCCTGTCTGGTGCTAGAATCCGCCACATAGCGCAAACACTCAGGTCTCTCAACAGCAGGTACAAGTACGACTCAGTCATTGTCCACGCTGGTGTCAACGACCTGAGACGTACCTCCTTGGACTACATGAAAAGGGACATCGAGGAGCTCTCTGATTATGTAGCCCAGGCAGGTATGACCCTGACCTTGAGCAGTATCCTACCTTCACCTAGAATGATGACACAATACAGTGATTAGATGATCAGCTTTAATAATTGGCTTAAATTCTGGTGTCATTCAAAGGGGATCCAATGTCTGTCTGCCTGGGATGACATGCTGGACAAGCCACGCTGCTTCGCAAGGGACGGCTTGCACCTGTCACCCCTGGGCTTCCGGATATTGGCAAAGGCTCTTGCCACCCCATAGTGCCTTTTTAGGCAAGGCTCAAATTCTAAACCTACCACCCTAGAACACCACAAAGCAAAAAACTAAGGGTAATGCTGCTCAATGCCAGAAGTCTCAATCTCAAGATGCACGCACTCGAGGCCCTTCTCAATATGGAGAACATCGATGTCTGTGCTGTGACAGAAACCTGGTTCAAGGCTGCTGAGAGCACCCCAGCACTAACAGGTTTCACCTCATATCATGCGTTCCGGCCCCAAAATCCGGACAACACCAAGAAAGGAGGGTGTCCATATTCATAAAGGACACCCACACCTCAAGGTTGGTGGCAACGCACGATGCATCGGAGACCATCCAGGTGCAATTAACCATAGGCAAGACTGCTCTGCAATTTGTAGCATGTTACAGGCCACCCTCTCAAACTCAGGAACCTCACATGGCCTTCCTGAAAACATTGGAGGGATAAATGTATCTCCAAACACCATCATACTAGGTGACTTCAACTACCCTAATATAGACTGGGAACACTACTCAAGCCCGAACACTCTAACCCAAAGATTCCTGGAGTTCATAAACTCAAATGCCATGGAACAACTAGTCACCATCCCCACAAGAGGAGAAAACATACTTGATCTCATCATCACGAACATGGGATCAAAATGTTCAACACCGAAGTATACCCCTCACTGGTGAGATCAGATCATAAACTAATCTCGCTGGAGGTCCTCATCCCACCCCCACCTGAAACAAAAAAGACCACAGTGAAAAACTTCTCAAAAGCCGATTTCACACTTCTAAAAACTAGTGTGGTCTCCTTTAAGGCCCCTGAGCCAGTAGTAAACATTACTCAAACCGCTGAATCACTTACAAATGCCTTCTACCAGCACCTACAGGACTGCATGGATCAGGCAATCCCAAACAAAACTAAGACTCTCTGTACCAAAGGCAAGCGTCCAGTCTGGTGGACCCCAGCCATAAACAAGCTCTACAACAAAAGGAGGAAGCTACTACAAGATAGAGCAAAATCCTTGAAAGGTAAGACACCTTTGATCATTATAAGTAAAAAAACTAAGAGCTCTCATAAAATCATCCAAGGCAAATTTTGAGAGAAAAATCACCAAGGACTCTAAAGAGAATCATAAGGCCTTCTTTAGCTATGTTCGAAACTTAGGAGGAAACTCCCAGATATGCTCAGAATTAGTTCAAAATGATGTGAAAATTACTAAACCTACACACATTGCCAACATACTGGCTGACAGGTTCAATGCAAACTTCTTCCCCCCTCCCCCCCAAAAGGAGAGATATCTATTCCAGAGGATTGTAGCCCCCCAAACATCTCCAACGCCCAGGTGAGAACTGCCCTCACTAAGGCAAAAAACACAGCATCCATGGGACCGGATGGTGTCCCCGGCTGTGTGCTTCACGAACTCAATGAGGAATTAAACCCACAGTTAGGACAGCTGTTTAATCTTAGCCTCACCTCAGGATACGTACCCAAGGAGTGGCGCACGGCGACTGTGGTCCCACTTCATAAGGGCGGTGCCTCCACAGACCCTGGAAATTACCGCCCCATTAGCTTGACAAGCCTTATCTGCAAAGCCATGGAGAGGATCATAATGGAACTCATAAATAAAGACATAGGGAACTTGCAGACTTTGGATCCAACCCAGTTTGGCTTTGTCAAAGGCAGATCCTGCCTCTTAAACTTGGTTGACTTTTTCGAGACAGTCACCAAGGCCATTGATGAGGGAAAGGCAGTCCATACAACCTACCTCGACCTGGCAAAGGCCTTCGACACAATACCCCACTCAGGTATCATCGAAAAACTCATCAGCTTGAATGTAAACCCATACATCACAAGATGGGTTGCAAACTGGCTAAGTGACAGAACCCACAGGGTCAGAGTTGCTGGAGCCATGTCAGACTCAAAGCCTGTCACAAGTGGTGTCCCACAGGGCTCAGTCCTGGTTCCACTCTTGTTCGGCATCTACTTTTCTGAAGTACAAGCAAACGCAGGAGGGTTATGGCTGACAAAGTTTGCAGATGACTGCAAACTGGGCGGCATAGTCGAAAACACATCTGACACAGATATCCTCCAGAAGGGCCTCACAGAAACGGATAACTGGTGCCAGAGCCATGGCCTGAAGTTAAACGCCAAAAAATGCATAGTCATACCCTTCGGGAAAAACAAGGTTACCCCTAGCTACCATATAGGTGGCAATCCACTGAGCACAGAAAAAGTCATCAGGGATCTGGGGACCCAGGTTGACAGTAGCCTTTCGTTTGACACTCATGTTGCTAAAGTAGTTAGGAAAACCTTCTATATCGCCCACCTGATCATGAAGGGATTCACATCTCGATCAAGGGAGGTCATCGTCCCCCTGTACTCATCACTCATTAGACCTATGATTGAGTACAATGCCCTGTTCGGAATGTATCTGACCAGACACCTGCTGCAGCTTGAAAGGCCCCAAAAGTTCCTCACCAAAAGGATAAAGGGTCTCAAAAATATGTCTTATGCTGCTCGACTGAAAGAACTCCAGCTCTATTCAGTCTCATACCGCTTGCTCAGAGGTGACCTGTGCCTGACATATAAGGCCATGTCAAACCCAGATTTGATGAATATGCTTCACCTCAAAAAATCTAGATCCCTCAGAACCACAAGGGCGGGAGACTTAAACCTTGACACGGTTATAAATAGAATGTGCTGGAGGGACAGATTCATCACCCAGAGACTCCCTATGCTGTGGAACAAAATCCCGGTACATGTGAGGCAAGCACCTCTCTGGCCTTGTTCAAGAGGAATCTTGACCAATGGATGGGAGATTGCAGATATACCCCAGGGATTACTTCAGTGTCACTGCTTGACAGAGGCACAGCAAAATGATAGGCATAGTTTTTATTCAAACTAAAGGGGTGGCGAAAGCCACATAACTATGGGATAGGCTTATAAATGCCCTTGGGCAGATAGCCTAGTATGAACCTATGAACCTATGAACCTATGAACATAACTCCATATGAATTGCAGAAGGAGTCATTTCTGGGTACATTGCCGGTGCTGCAAAGAGCACTTCTGGCTATCATCAAAGATTGAAACAATACTAATTTCATGAACTTTAATCATACTTTGACTTAGGAATGGGATCCATTCCTGTCATGGTGCTAGAAACCCAAAAGACTTGGAGAAACTGAAAAAAAAATATATATGTTTATTAGACCATAAAGCTATCACTACAAGTAATGAAAGAACAAGTTATTTGCTAAATTCTGCTGGGAAGTATTCCTGGCTTTACAATAATCATAGCAGTACACTGCATTGGGCTTTATTACTTAAAATGTTTGATCCATGCACTGGTTGAGATCCAGTATGTATACTAACCAGGCTTAATATCCCTTGAGTTAAAATCTGTTTAAAACAGTTTAATAGGCCTAGAATACACCATAGTTTTACAAAGCAGGTAATACATATAGAAGACTTAACATTCATAAATGCTCTTGATTTGTGTGACATACTTTGGTAGCCATTACACTCCTCTGCAATTTGGCATTGGAAAGCCTCTTTTCCCATATGGCACAAGTTTTGTTTCCATACATTAAGGACACCAACATTGTTTTTTATCCAGTTTTCTGCCACAGATAAGTCTTGTTGTAGATTGGCTTCCACAGCTTGAATATCGTCACCTGACAGTACAAATTTAGAGTTGTATGCATAAAGGATAAAACTGGCACATTCTTGTTTTATCTCATGATCTTTAATAATAAGACCCAAAAATGATCATCAGTGAATTGTCTTTCTTCATATTGTTAGTATAGGAGAAGGTATACATACAAAATATTTTCCACTCTATGTGACTTCATTTATTCAAAGGACTAAGTGATCCAAACTGTGGAAAGCACACTACTTTGAGTGAATGAAAGTATAAGCAGCTCATAGTAATTCTTTGGACTACTCCAGATTTAAGGCCATGCAAACCTGCCCAACACTGAAATAATACACTCGCATAATAAGAGGGCTATGGGTGCGTGATTATCCTTTTAAAATGTTGTCTTGGATAAATAAAGTCTTAAAATGGTTAGGTACTTAAGAATACTTTATCCTTAAAATACCTTTACTACAGATACATATTAGTAGTGGGGGTAACCTTCTCCTCTGTGATTTTTCTACAATTTAATATTTCTTTATTCTGATGAAGACATGTTTATTGGAGGATAATACTGGGACATGAATGCTGTAAGAAAAGCAGATTCTGTAATTTTATTTATAAATTTCTTAGCTCGACAAACCATTTTTGACCAAGCTCAGATACGGCATACGTGTTAGGTAATGAGGTTACTGTGCAAATCAGCAAAGTTTGCCAAGCACAAGATAGTGTACAATAAAGTATTTATGCCTCTTAGTAAAAGAGATAAGCCATCTGTAGAATGTCTGAGTGAAAGTGGAGAGACATTTTGACATAAAATGTCATTTTGTACATTATTTATAGCTAATTTTCTATGCATATTGCCTGGTGGACATCAAAAGATTTGTAATGAACCTAGTTGTTCTCTCTAATTCTTATGTTTAAGCAAAGGTATGGTTAGGCATACACTTTGTACTCTACAGAGTAATCATTTTCTTTGCAGCACTCAGAACCATTTTAGCTTTTATCATGCTATATTATATCTACAAATATCTAAAGTAATACCTCTAAAAACAGGTACATAACTTGCTTAAAGAGAGAATTGCTAATTAAAAAAAAAGATTTAGAGGGAAATACTGAAAATGATGTGTATTTTGGGGGTAATATTTTGAAAGATATGTACATTTTTTTAAATGCTATGTGGGTAGGGTGCAGTAAAAAGAGTTTATGAATACAAAATGGAGTTTTCTGTCTACACCAGTGTTTTAAGTGAATCTCTAAACCATTTATACTAATGAGTAGACACATTTAAAGAAGTTTCATACCAGGATATTTTGACTTCTGACCCCTTTATAATCAAAAAAGCCATCTGAAAAAATTCTAGGCAAGTACTGTTCTCATGAATCACTAAGAAGAAAGCAAAGTTGTGAAATGGGAATAGAGAGACCCACATGTGTAATGATTACATTGTGAAAGCATCAATTTCATGATTTCAAGCAATTTATACTGTAGACACTTAAATTTGTCCTTAAATTACTAATTAACGTTTGTGCTGCATTGTGAGACCTGCCTGACAGAACTGACTGTAGCTTCATAGAATGGTAAGATGTGGATGAAGGAAGTTAAAGATCAGAAGGACTTCATGATAAAATAAATACATGTATTTATTCTGATTATCAACAACATGAAAGACAGAAGTAAAAGCTCTGGCATTTGTCTTTCCAAAAATCATAGACAGCAGCCACATGATCATGCAAACCTATGTAAAGAGATGATGATGGAGTTTCTAGTACTAAGCTGAACTTTAGGAAACCAAGACCTGTTACCACATTTTTTGTCATTCAAAGAAAAAGAAGTCTTAAAAATTGCTTAAGTTTTAGGTTCTGTTGCAAAGGAAGGAAGGAAGTTCCTAAAACCTAAGTCAATTGTATGCCTTGTCTGAGTTTGGTCTTACAAAACTTTGCTAAGCACCCATAAGTGCAATTAAGAAAGGGCATTGCACTAGTGACTAACATGGGCTGTGCCGGCCAGTAAAGAACAGCAGCAGAAATAAACCAGCTTTAAAAGCTGTTAGAAGCTTCACTCTATTGCATGCATCAATTAAAAGTATGCCAGTACATAGATTCTAGCAGCTTTTAAACCCATTCATTCTTCTGAAAGATACTGTTTCTGTCTGCTGTCTGTTTGATAGTATTTTATTGGTTTTCAAAGGTTTGAAATCCTATAAAATTCTTTGTGTCCCTGCACTTTTTTTCATAAAACGCAAGGGTTTTCAGCCAGAAACAAGGGCAAAATGAGGGAAGGATACTCAGTTCCAATAGTATTAGGAGCAATGGGTCTTATGAAAAAGAATTTACAATCGTACTTAGACATGTTACCAATACACATAACTCCATATCATTTGCAGGAGTCGTTTCTGGGCATATTGCCAATGCTGCAAAGAGCACTTCTGGCTAAAATCAAAGATTGAGAAAATACTAATTTCTTGAACCTTAATTACTTTGACTTAGGAATGGGATCCATTCCTGTCATGGTGCTAGAAACCCAAAAGACTTGTAGAAATGAAACCCAAAAGACTTGTAGAAACTAAAAAAAAAAAAAAAAAAAAAAAGATTATATATTTATTAGATCGTAAAGCTGTCAGTAAAAGTAATGAAAGAACAACTTATTTACAAACGATATTCCTGGCTTTACAATAATCATGGCAGCACATTGCGCTGGGCTCTATTACTTAAAATATCTGATCCATGCATTGGTGAGATCCAATATGTATACTAACCAGGCTTAATATCCCCCGAGTTAAAATCTGCTTAAAACAGTTTAATAGGCCTAGTATACACCATAGTTTGACAAAGCAGGTAATACATATAGAAGACTTAACATTCTTAAATGCTCTTGATTTGTGCAACATACTTTGGTAGCCATTAGACTCATCTGCAATTTGCCATTGGAAAACCTCTTTTCCTATGTGACACAAGTTTTGTTTTTCATACGTTAAGGAAAGCAACATTGTTTTTTATCCAGTTTTCTGCCCTGCCACAGATAAATCTTGTTGTAGCTTGGCTTCCACAGCTTGAATATTGTAACTGGAGTACATGTAGTAGATAAAGGTCCGTGTGTTACAATCATGTGTTACAAAGAATTATTTTTGGACCTCGCCTTTTCTAACCATTATTATGTGTTCTCCATATAAGTTCCACAAATTCTTTGCATCTATGTCTCGAACATGTTATATGTTGGTTATAATTGGATGCCCAGGCACAGGTGTCTTTCAGTTGTCTTTGTTTTTCTTACTGGAACAGAGGTTATTATCATACTGATTCACTAATATTCAAGACAAAATTCATTTTTGGATCAAAGTTAACCTTTGCTGCCCTGTATTCCGTTTTTGACTGAAAGGATCTCTGCTCTTTGAGTCTATTTTTAATAAGGAATGCTCAATAATGCTACTATATAGTCAAGCCACATATTCTACAAGCATTCAGAATGGGTAGCAAGAACACTGATCTTTCATAGTCTGCAGGAGTGTCAGTAAAATGGAAATGATAATAACTGAGTACAGTAAGATAATTTTTATGCTTTGAAAATGTTCATCCCTTTCTTCAATATTATGTAAGCCTGCCTGATTATATATCATTTATATTTGCATTTTGCGTGCTTATAATGTTATGGCTGTGTTGCTATGAAAATAAATATAGTACTATAATCACTGCATTATTGCATCTGCAGACAGCAGCCATCAAGAACAGATTATATTAACAAGCAGATATAATTTGTTTATATTGTTCTTAATAACAAATCACAAGACAAATAATGGGATTGGAATTTAATATGAGCAAGCTATACCTAGATACGATTCTTGTTGAAAATGTATATTGGGTGTTATTGTGCTAGACTTCTGTTTTGAAGTGCTTGCATGATTTGAAGAGCTGAGACCTGTATCTTAGCAGATGCCTGTTGCCTAACGTGCTATTGCTTTAGCCAGAACATCTGGATGCCTTGATGGTCTGCTGCTAACTGATTACTTTCATGCCTTCTGATGATAATAATGTCACTGCATATGCATTCTCAGCACATGCAGTATCCTGACATCTCTGTTTGTTTACATAAGTCTTAAGGCCTATAATTAAATGTAGACCTTGGAACACTAGTATCTACCAAATTTAACTATTCCAAGTATTTCAAAATGTCATAAACATTTCATTTCACTGTTCATAATGCATATGATTTCAAGGTGTTCTAATGACTTGGCATCTTTAGTGTTACATGTCTGTAAGCAATCTCCATGTGACATCATATTACCTGTTCTACTTACAGAAATAGCATCTCTCAAAACATAAGTTTCATGATCTTGCACCACTCAACCAGTGTCAGCCTCTGGATCTTCCAGTCTAGTTCATTGTCTGGGCCAGTATGATAGAAATGTTGAGTACATTTGATGATGAATTAGCAGTCCCACTGAAACTCATATAAACACTGGGTCTGGATATGGATGACCAGGACTATTTTGTGATCCTCTTCACCATCACCATAATCTATACCCGATCCTACCGCATATCAGAACTTTAGCCTGGTAGCCATTCTGCCCTTGGTCTAGAAGATTCATCAGCTTATTTTGACTTTCTTTCTATTTACAGCTTACTTTTTTATGCAACAAATTTTCTTTCATTAGTTTAGCCATTACAGATAATTTCCTTGCCTCTCATTAAATGTTAATCTGAAGAGACACCTATACCTTCCAGAATTGTGCTTCTGACATCTGGCAGAACAGATAACAATTCAGTCCTTCTCATCTTTGCTTTGTAATAACAATTTCATAGTTTGAATACTTTCTTTCTCAACTCCATTTAATTAAAAAACATACTAAACTCAAGAGTTATGTGTTCAAAATTTAAGTCACCTGCATGTCCATCATACAATATTTGAAAACTGTATTATCTGAAACCGTTATGAGATACTGTGACATACAAGCATGCATTTAGTTTAACATTCTGCTGCTGCAGAATCAGTTTTTATTTTATAACAATGGCATTTCAAAATAAAAAGATTAGTGAGCCACTCTTAATATGTAGGAAACTCTGTTCCATTTATACAAAAGTGTTAACAGTCTTCACTATGGTCTTTCTCTGAAACACTATGCTCATTTTTTTCAGACATCACTCTTAATTTACTTCATGTTTTATATGCATCGTTAAAAAAATGGTTTTAACTTACACAACAAACACCCCAAATTAGGACTGGTTTATGTCCCAGACATGCTTTCAGTTTTCACACAACACATTCTATTGCAATTTAAATGTTATTTGATTACAGTTTTTTTTTTTTTAATCTTAACACTTCAGTAAGCTTTCAGAAAGGCAACATATTTGCTTGGTCCACATTGCCTGATTTAAACTTACCTGGTTCTCTTCTTATATGTGCTTTTGTTATACAAAGGCATATGGTGTATTGTCTGAATTACCAGTGGCAAACTACAAAATGAAGTCAGCCAAGAGGTTAATTTTGTTTACAGAATGGAATAAGACATACAACAAACCACATGGTTAATGAAGTTTTACATTTGGGAGAGAGTCCAGTATAAAAACATCTTTCTCACCACATGGCAAAACAACTTCGCTGCTGTGAAGCATAGTGTGAAAAACAGAATGGCCATGATAAGTTTTACTATCACTAATTATGACAGCAGCCTAATCTAGTCCATACCACCAAGACAAAAGTGAAGATAGACATAAATAAAACATAAATTAAAACAAAGTATGATATGGAAAGAAAACACAATACAAATGTAAGGAAAGCAAACAAATTGCTTGTTCACTGCAGCAGGAACACAGGAGACCTAACCCCCCCCCCCCCACACACACACACACACACACACACGCACACACACACACACACACACACACTGGGCATCACAGAAAACCATCTGCCAAATCCATATTTCCTTACACACAGATACATTTTTAGTTAAAACATATGTAAAGTAGTACAGGGAAAGAAACCAATTTTAATTATGATGACATTTACTTAAAATCTAAAATTAATCCACCCATTACTATACTCGATACAAGATACATCTAACAATTAAAACAGTATTAAATTATATTTACTGAGTGACTCCAAATCTTTTTTAACTATAAGTATTTTCAAATAAAATATTCATTGTATGGAGACACAGAAATGTAGAAAATATATTAGCTATAGAAAGTATTAAAACATATGTAAATCAAAAATGATGTATTGTGCTTTAGTTCATTAGAAGGAGGTAATAATCCATTTTCTAAGTACAATAATGTTTTACAATATTGCTGTAGGGAAATAACAGACCTTCTAGGAATAAGGAGGTCATTTATTTTTGCAATTAAGCCTCACAACACCCTTGGGTAGTCATTTATTTCCCCCTATTTATTTATTTATTTTATTTATCTGTCCTTTGTTGATTTTGTTAGTCCCATCTGTCCACCACCCTATTTTCAAGGGGATCCAGGGTGATATTCATGTTAACTAGGGGAAATTTTGTTGGGACACCAAGAACCTTCTGCTATTCTTTTTATTTGAGCCATGAGGTGGTGCTGGAGGGCTGTGCCTGGGCTCAGACACTTCCAATAAGACGGAGGACTGCAGTAAAAGAGCTATAAGTGCTGCAGGATAAATGGAACACGATATAGAAATAGCAGAGACAGTTGTGTTCAATGTTTATCATGAAGGACTTGAAATACAAGTCTTAATGGATTTAATCCAGGAGGAAGAAATGAAGGATTGAATGGTGGTTGTCTGGAACACAATGATTGAGCGAGTGCTATAGGAACAGAAAACATCTGAAGATAATGGTAAAAACTCAGGTGAAAAATAAACAAATGTTCGGATTGATCGAATAATTATGAAGGTATGTTCAGCTAGAGGAGGTGTTGGTTTTATGGACAGTCTTCAGCAACAAGGTGACGAGTGGAACTCATGCAAATGAGGAAAGGAGAATTTATGCTGAAATTGTGAGCGGGGCAGGCAAAAGAAGCATGGAGAAAGAAAGAACTGTAGAAGTAGAAAGCGACACTAAAAGACTGAATGTGCTTAGAAAATGATAATGATAATCTGCAAAAAAAAAAAAAGAACAATTAAAAAAACAAAGAAACAATTGAACCATTAATGGGTACAGCATTATGAATAACATTATCTTACCATAGGGACTGGATTTAAAATACATAAGAGCATTAATTTATTTAGGTAATGTCGACTTTTCTGCAATGATATTTAAAACTCACTTGTTAATAAAAAACTTTATGAATGAAGCAGAGATAAATATGTTTTAACGATGGAAAGACTCCTTGTTTCAGAATTTAAGCACGTAATGAAAAAGAAAATTAAATGTACAGTTCAGAACTTTAGATGTAGAAAAACGAGTCAAGATTTTTTTTTTCTATTTGTAGTAAAGTGCATCAAGTTTGTACAAATGGGTGGAAGGTATGGGTAGCACTGAATATGAGTGAATGGAAAATACAGCATGTGCCAAACATAACAATGATAAATGGGAACGAAACACTATTACATAGTGGGGAAAATGTAAAGCTTGTTTTTTTTTTGGGTAAGCAACACATTTAGTGCAAGACTGTAACAAAAGAAGATAAGAGCAGTATGGAGAGAGAGTGGGAAACTGAGAGGATTTTTAAAAAACAAAATATGTATAAAATGCAATGAGAGTAGACATGCTCAGTCTGTCTGTCTAGTATTAGAAAAAAGAAGGGAAATGAAGAAGAAAATAGTAGACATGATGAACAATTAGAAAAATTTTTACTTGAGATATTTGTGAAGAAGGAAGTATTATGGAGAATATAAGTGAAGAAGAGAATATAGAAAGTACTGGAAAAGACAGTAAATGAAGGGCAGGATGTTCTACAGACAGGATGATCTCAGATACAAGTTAAAAATAGGTATGCAGTTTAGAAAGTGATGAAGGAGAGGAAGGGAAGTTAGAGGAAAGGGTAGAACAAGAGCTAAATGACAACAAAAAACAGTAAAGTAGGGTTACAGAAGAACGATATATGTAAACGTTGGAAAAGGATTATATATGAACATGGGTGTTAAAGGTAAATAGTATACAAAATTATATTAGGGGTTTGTTATGACTGAATGGTATAAGAAATTAAGGTGTGTGAAGAAGGAAAAAAACAGAGGGTTGATGTAATATAAGGAAGGAATGTTAGATGGCTTCTCATGGTTTAATTTCTCCGAGTCTTTTGGGTTTCTAATACTATGATGGGAATGGACTCCATTCCTAACTTAAGGTACAAGTTCACAAAATTAATACTTTTTTAGCCTTTGATGTTAGCCAAAAGTGATTCTCGGGATCTGCAGTATGCCCAGAGCTGGCTCATTCTATAATTCATATGGATTTACTTGTATTAGTAGTATATCTAATCACCACTGTAAGTACCTTTTTATTATGCGTGTTGCTCCTGCTACTCTTGGAACTGTCTGGGTGTCTTCCTTCACCATTGCTGCCATTTCTGTTTGCAAATCCTGTATTTTATGACTTTGTGTCTCTTTGATCCTGTAGGACTTACAGCTCTTTTACTGCAGTCCTCCTGTATGTTGGAAGTGTCTGAGTATCTGTTCTGGGAGTACTACATCTCGTATTCTCTCATCTGTTTTTTTAACTGTCAGTAATGGGTGATCAGATGTAATGTACACTTTATGACTCTATAATGCTTTGTGGTTCGTGTTTCCAATGCTTTTCATCTCCTTCAATATTGTAGTGTTCGCATGATCCCACTGCAACAGTTTTGCCACATTATTGTGTCTTTCAGTATACAGGATTTATGACATGATTGTATTACACTCAGCACCAAGATATGTGCCTGTTTTCAGTTCATTTTTTACAGAACTTGCATTTGTCTATTTTTCCCACATATTCAATGGATGTTGTAAACTAATGTGGGTGTAGTCTACTGTGCATGTAGTCTACTGTCCTGGGCCACCATTATCAGCATTTCATATTTTGGTTTCAACTCACCTCTCCTTAAACATTCCTGTGTCAAATCTTTATCAGCATGAGATTGTTCCAGGAGATCTCTGTTCTTGCCACTATATTCATGGATTTTTTCCAATTTTCTTTCCTTCTCATCTGATCCATTTTTGTTAACTCTTTCTGTTGTTTTTAGCACATTCAGTTGTGAAAGGAGACGTTTTCAGGGATAGGAATTCTAATAATAAACAGGGAATAAAAAATATTAGCTATGACAGTAGTGTTACCTGAGACTTGTTAATATTTGGTATGAGAATAAAGGACAGGTTTGTCAGACTAATAGTGATTTATGCATCCACATATATGTCTGAAAAGGCAAACAAAAGTTTGGAAGAAATACGTAAGCATGCAAGAGTAAATATGTAAATTATTATGGTGGTAGTTTGATTGTAAGTTAAAGATGCAAGGAGGAAAAGCAACACTAGATATCAAGATGAAAGAGTTAATAAATGCAGTGGGCTGGAAATAGACAAAATAGGAAATGGACATTCAGAGGAGGAATTTTAAAACTGAAATAGATTATGTGATATAATCAAATATATAAAGAACATGATGCTATAGAAATAGCTGGACTTTAATATCACAGGCAGTATAGGATAGAATATGAGATGACAGATAATAAAGGAAGAAAGAGGAAAAAACTGGTGACATTAGCAGAAAAGATGAAATGAAGGAAGAATGAAGACACTTTGAACAAGTGTATTCCCTATGTCAAGTAAACTAATACATAGTTATGCAAAATATTGACTATATCTCTAACAATATATGGAGAAGATAAATAATAGAGCATTATACTGCCAAAATAGATAGAGGAATTTAATAAGATGAGGAGTGGTAATGAGCAGGAGGGAAAATTAAGGACATGGAAAGAGAGAGAGAGAGAGAGAGAGAGAGAGAGAGACGATTAGTATTTGAGAGATGAGAATGCTAGAGGAGGACACTAGGCAGGAAATAAATAGTAAGTGTCTGGTGAAGAGGTAGACGAGTATCCATTAGTTGCAATGGTATCATTAAAGTGAGACCTTCTTTAGGCCTTCAATACCAGCTAAGATATAGAAGTGTTAGTGAATTCAGAGTGAGAAAGGCATAGTTATAGTGAATAGGTGGTCATGTATATGTTTTGATGGTTGTACAGTCCAGGTCTAGGTATCGAATAGATATCATTTAAGATTGGTCTTGAAACTGGAAAGGTTGCTAGTATGTTTCAGGAATAAGGGGATAGAGTTCCAGGATCGTGCTACATAGCTGGAGCAAAGAGAGGTTCATGCTGTCAGATGTGGTTTGTAGGTAGGGAGGAATATTTTGTTTTCAGTATGCTGTAATTCTAGTCAGGCTTTGCGTTGTTATAGTTTGTATATTAATTAAGTAGTTGGGTGTGAGTTGCTTGAGTAATTCAAGTCAATCAAGTTGTTTTAGGGCTAATCAGTGATGAGTTCTCTTTGATGAGTTAGTGGCAAATTTTGCTATTTTATTGTAGAACAGGTTTAGTTTATTTTGGATAGAAGCTTAAAGGTTAAGCCATACTGGGGAGCAATATAGTAAAGGGGGGAGTAAGAGTAGAGGCAAGGTGTTTCCTGGATGACTCAATTAAGCATTTTTTTATTCCACAACGTGATATATTTTTTTTATAAATTCAAGCACATGAAATGAAATTTCAGGTTATCATCACTTATCAAGCCTAAAAGCTTGGTATGGGGTATGACTTCTATTGGGGTGTTGTCAGGCATTATTGAGAAATTTTGTTTGAGGTGTGTAAGGGCTTTGTTTTTTTTTTTTGTTTTTTTTTTAATTGAATAGAAAATCGGAGTTGCCAGCTTACAGCTAATAAAAATGACTCTTGGGTGAGGTGTTGTAGTGTAATTAGGTTACTAGCAGAACTGATTAATGTTAAGTCATCAGCATATTGTGTGAGAGATGCTTGGCATTTGACTGAGTGTAGGTTGTAGGTAAATGCTCCAGTATGGAGCCTTGGGAAACATCTGCTTTGATGGGCAGGAAGGATAAGAAGGAATTAATCCATTTAGCAGCGAAGATTCTATTGGAAAGGTAGCTGGAGAACTTACTGGTAGAGGTGTTTGACAGGTCAAGTGAAGAGAGTTGGTTTAGAAGAAAACTATGGTAAAACAGTATTGAAGGCCTTGGACAGATCCAGAAACATGGCAGAACCCAGTTGGCCTTTGTCTCTGACTAGGTTAATTGCATAGGTGAAGTTTAGGAGACATGTGCTAGTGCTATGCCTTGGTGAGAAACCATGTTGTGTGGGTAAGGAGGGCGTGCATTTTTAAATGAGTGATTAGTTGATTATGAATACATTTTTCAAGGATTTTTGAAAGAATGAAGAGAACAGCAATGGGTCCAGTTAAAACGGGATATCACGTGAGCATGTGTCTTTTTGTGCTATGATGAACGCAATGGCACAATATGTACTTGCGCATTGAGAAAAGAAAACGGTAGCTTGAGAAAGGAAATGTAAAACCCATGTGCTTGTCATAAACTGACAATTTGATTATTGTGGCTAAGAACAAGGTTTAAATGAGAGAGATTTGGGTAAGGACTGGAAAAATTGCTAGAAAAAGGTGGGTGCAGTTCAACAAACTGAAAAGTAAGGGATTTAGTGAATTAAGAACATGAATGTGCTGTATTATACCAAAGAAGAAATAAGTGTATTGAGAGTCAAATTTAGAGATTACAGAAGTTGAATAGGACAACTGAGAGAAATGAGGGAAAAAATACATTGGTTTGGTTGAAAAGTTCTTTCACATCATTCAAGGAAAATGTATATATGTTAAATACACACATATTGGGAAAATGCCATACACGGGGTGGTGCACATGGAGCTAAGACAGAGAAATAATTGTTATAGATATTTTTCCAGTTTAATTTGGGTGGGGGTCAAGACTGAACCCAGTTAAAGTGGGGTGATATATAACAAAAATGAAGAAGGTGGCTTGAATTAAAAAAAATAATATATTTGACTTATATGTATCTATTTTGCTTAAGAAGGGATGTAAAGAATGCAGAAACAAAATGATAGGAAAAATGTGTGTGAAATATGAAGAAGTATGTACAAATGAAGTGGAAAGAAAATAATTAGTAATAGGAAAAGATGGAAAGGATATGAAAATAAAGTTAAGTTGTGGAAGCTAAAGTATAGTGAACCTGATAGAAAAGAATGGTACAATACGGTCATCAAAAATATTAGCGAGCATATCCATAGAAAGAAATGAAGAATTATATAAAAATAGAATGGAAATGTTTGAAATGCTGTATGATTTTCTGTAGAAAATTTTCTGAAGAAAATATTGATGGATAAATTACAAGTATATGGGAATATAAAATAAAAAAAGTACTAGAGTCGAAGAAATGTAGTCAGTATAATACACTGGAAACAACAAAATATTGTTTTCTGCAATGTAAAAAGAATGAAATGCTTTGAAGAAAGTCTAAATAACAGTATAAATAGGAAGGACTCAGTAATATAAATATGGATATGATATTATACAAAGAGTATGACAATGCAAGGAAATGTGATATTGACAAATGGGACAAAATATTATTTGTAGTAATAAGGCTAGTGTTAAAAATAAGTTGTGATGGAATATTTAAGCAATGCTCCATGTCTGTGTGATGGTAAATCAGGATTTACCCACAGTTGGCTTGGTTTGATCACAAGGGAGACAAACCCTGGCTTTAGACAAATAACGGTTTACGTTAGGAGGAAAAAGGAATGTTGTCAAAAGATGTCAGTCACTGATTCACTTCTACGGAAATATCTGCAAAACAGGTAAGGTCAGCAAAGTCATGGGGGGTGGTCATGTTACTGTATGGATATTGACTCGTTTGAGTGTCTATAGGGACATGATTGAGGCTGCAAGAATGTGATTTTGTGTGTGTGTGTGTGTGTGTGTGTGTGTGTGTGTGTGTGTGTGTGTGTGTGTGTGTGTGTGTGTGTGTGAGTGTGTGTGTGTATTTATGTGTGTGTGTGTTTATATGCTGGAGCATGCGTGTGAGTATAGGAATGTGTGTGTGAATGTATTGATGAGTATTTCTATAACTACATGACTGGGAGGTTGTTGGATGACTGGATTTCGATGTGCATGACAATGTCTTGAATGTTTGTGCGTGTGTGTGTGTGTGTGTGTGTGTGTGTGTGTGTGTGTGTATCTATGTGGGAAATAGTATCTAAATGTATATATTTGTATTTGTGTGTCTGTCTGTATGTAGGGTGTTGCTATTGTCAAGCTGCTGGATGGATTGCTGGGGACACCATTGCTGCAGTCAGATCTGACAGTTCAGCATTTGAATCAGAGAAATGCAATGAGCCAATGACCTCATTCCAGCTATACCTGTTTCTAAATCACACTTTCTTCCTGCTGTGGTAAGTAATGAGACCATCTTGAGTAATTACCACAAGTGATGAGGCATTTTCCTCTCTCCTGGTATATTCTCACCAAATCTCTTAAGCATTAATTTCAGCTATGGCTATTTCTCTTCATATGTTATAATGATTATGTTCACTGTAAGATATGTATTTTAATGCTATCAAAGTCTAATAAGTCACCAAAATTCTATATTGAACATTCTACACTAGGCCTTATTTGTAACATTCTCTAATTTTACTCTTAAGGTATGATTATAGAGCATTTTCTCAGTTCTTAATTATATTCTGTATTATTACTTGTGTTGTTCTGAATATAGTATTGTGCTTAATATTCTAATTCTGCACTATTACTTGTGTTGTTCTTTTTGGTGCTTTTCTCCCCGGGTCTCCACTGAAAATGGACGAGCCACCCAGTTAGACACTACCCGGTAAACAAATGTAAATAAAATAATAAACAAAAAATAATTTTGTGAATCCTAGTGAAGAATATATGCAATGCATCAGAGAATGACATTATAAAAATGAAGGTATAGTTAAGAAAAGATGCAGTGAATCACAATTTCTGGACATACACTGAGCTCAGTCATATTGGAAAATATGGGGTGATGTAAATGATAACAGTAAAAAGATCAAAAGAGAAGGTTTAAAAGGAAAAAGGAGAGGGCAGAATGAGCATGGCTAAGAAATATACAATATAAGAGTGAGTATAAGTAAACTAAGTCAGCAGATTTTGTGAAGAAAAAGCTTGAGCAGGCAAGTTATAATAGAATAGAAAAAAATGACATGTTTGATTTATATATCAAAAGTCATAGCAGATACTTGCCAAGTCAAACTTTACGATGTACTTTTGTTTTCTCAATCTTGTACTAAATATTACTAGATTGCCATCTTGTATGAGTATTTTAACTTTACTAGTTTTCTGCTTCATAGCGTCTACTCATTTAGAATGTTAAAGTATAGTCTGCAATCAGCTGCCTTCGCTATGCTTGTATCTCTAATAACACATGGGATGTTTTAACCTCTAAAGTACTGATTACCATTTCTTAATATTTCAGCAGTATAGCAGGCAAAGTTCAGCCAATTATTAGCATTTTAATGTGTTTAAGACTATATTATTTTTCTTTACCTTAGTTTCACTCTGTAGTGAGTATTTCATCACTTTGCATACTGGTGCAAACTACCCCCGGGATTCAAGAAGCTCAGCGCAAGAACGGTTTTAGCCTTGCGCAGAGCGTCCTCACTACAGATGGTGCAGCAGCAGCAGTGCCATATGAATATGTATGAGGGCGTGCCGCCACACCCTCAACGTGCACAGGAAATGTGTGCGAGTTCAGGGGGCGTGTACAAGTGCTCTACAGAGGCATAAACATGCCCCGACAGTTGCACAACCTGCTATGCCTACAAGTAGAGCCCGCCTCTAATAGTAAGTCAGTAATTCAGTGTCCGTGGATACCGAAATGTATGCTAAGCATACAAGAGTGTCCACGAACAGTGAAATAAAATCGAAGTAGTAAACATACAAGCATGTAGTGAAATGTTAAGCCCTGTCCCTAGAACTTTCACAATTAGATTCCCCGTGTCACTATTATATATTTGAATTGCTGCAATATCAAAGTTGTAAGCAAAGCGCAGCATGTTTGTGCATCGCTGCCCTCTGCCGAGCATAATTTACACATCAAATTCATTCAAATAGAGAAAAACATGCAGAATCAAAATAAATGTCAATAGTGTAGTGTTTAGAGCATCCGCCTAATGAGCAGGCATTCACAGTTCGAGCTCAACAATAGCACATATCATTTTCTATGTGGAATGAATGTCGTTTTGCTGTAAAACCAACATAAGAGTATCACATGAGATATCTAACTGAATGTCATTCAATCAAAGTGGCACTGTCATAATGAATAAGGCACTAGTAAGCAGGTGTAAGCACAAATAAGCAGCAGTAAACATATATAAGAACCAGTAAGCAAGTCTGAGTGTGCTTGCGCAGGTCTAAGCAGTGCACTGCATAGGAAATGTATATTAGTATATACATATATATATATATATATATATATATATATATATATATATATATATATATATATGAAGAAAGAACAACATAACAATAAAGCATACAAAAGGAATGAGAAGGGAATCAACAGCAACCCCAGTATTATATAGCGCTGTCAGCATATGTCATATCAAGTTGGGCAGGAGTGAGCAAAGCACTGCCACTCACACCTCAGGCAGGATATCACCAGTAGGAGTAACCTTGTTGATCTGCTATGTCTACTTTGCACACAGAGGGTATTCCCACCAGGGACTACCCAAAAATTGATTGGCTATTTGGCCATCTGACCATTACACAAGCAAGGGCAGATATGTTCAAGGACTAAATGGTGGGAGAGCCTGAGAATACATGGGTTGGGACAACATATGTGTAGGGCCCCTAACGCTCGTGAGAGGGCAATGTGTGGAGGTGTGTCATGGCAGTGATAGCAACTGGCAATGGATGGTATGCGTGTATGTTGAACTCGGGTGGGGTGGAGTAACTATGGGTATGAAATTATGGATCCAGGCATGCCAGGGTTGGATGTGCTGGTTCTAATTGGACCAACCCGTGGAGGTCAGCGAGCTCATTATAAGTATATATGCATACACACATGCAGACATCCATATGTAGAAGTACATTCTCTGTAACACATTCATTACATCTGCTGACATAAATAACATGAATGTACCCTTACAAACCTTGACAGTAGATAGAATAATAGGTTGTACATAAGAGGGAAGGAATGAAACTGCTAAAAATGCAGAAGTGTGTACAATGTCTGGAGTCAGTGCTGTGCTGAAAAAATTAAATATGAGGACTTTCCCACACATGGAATCATTCCTGTGATCTTCCTGCAACGGCAACGCCAATTACTAAACCGGTCTATTTGTAAAAGAAATATGCCAAACACGTACATAATTAGGATTTTATGTGTAATGTGTGCATTACGACATAGTCATACTTATTAATTTATTGTAGTGTCATGTTAACAGGAGTAAGGATGTAATGAAGTATAGAGTCTAATCCATGTGGGACAACCCAAAAATTGTGAATAGTGTCCTTTTGGTCACTCATGTCACCAATGTTTATGGACTAAATGTTTGGGAGTTCTGAGGATACGAGGAGTGAGTCAACTGATGGGATGGGTCTACAGAAGTAGGTTTTGGCCAATGTGTAGTGGTGTGAATACACCACAAATCCAACTGGAGAATTTATGATTGTAGTGTTAGGGAGGCATTGGGGTGTGTGTTTGGGGAACCAGGAGCCATGGGTATATGGGTATATATGCAAATGAAGCAGCACAGCAATAGTGTATTGGTTAGAGCAACCGCCTAATGAACAGACATTCCCGTTCCAAATCCCACTGCATAACATACCATTTACCATCGGTAATCTGTACATGAACATATTGCGACATCTGTCTGTTGTATAACCTGCAAAATATCAATTAAAAGTGATCTGGAGCGAAGTGTCAGTGTCATAACGAATAAGGCACTAGTAAGCAGGTTTAAGCATATATAAACACCAGTAAGCGTGTGTGAGTTTGTGCGGGGTATGCATTGTTTTACAGACACACATATATATATATATATATATATATATATATATATATATATATATATATATATATATATATATATATATATATATATATATATATATATATATATATATATACATACACATATATATATATATATATATATCTAACTATACACACACACACATATATATATATATATATATATATATATATATATATATATATATATACACACACATATATATGGTTGCAGACATATACATATACGTATATATATATATATATATATATATATATATATATATATATATATATATATATATATAATATATGTGTGTGTGTGTGTGTGCGCATAGATATACACAGATACACAGCTATGATAGGAAACAGCACACAAGAATGACATATGTTCACAGGCTATGCCCATGGAAGTGAGGGGCCCAAGCAAGAAACATTAAACACATATCATGACCTTCCACCCCCCCCCCCAGTCAGACACGAGACACATACACACAAACCTGCAAACAATGTAAATAGTCCACTGCCACACAGACCACAGGCAGGATACAACCAGGGGGGTACACAGTGCACTTGTGAAATCTAATCTTGGAACAGAGACAGGAGCGTCCCTTGCGGGACATCCCAAAAATTGACAAGACCAAAAGAAGGTGATACACTGACCATTCTGGATGGAGTGTATACATACCCGGAATACAAGGGTGGGAAAGCCTGATGACCCATGGGTCGAGACAATTGTATGACATGGGTCCCGTGAAGTCAAGTGTGGTCAACGTGTAGTGGTGTGTTCTGAACCGACCAGGACCCGGTGTAAGGATGGGTGCTGTAGAGAAGGTGCGAGTGGGGGAACTATGGGTAGCTACTTATGGGCGTAGGTGTGCAGGTGTTGGCTGATTTGGGCCTATATGGACCGCCCCAGGGATGTAAGCAAATGTGTTCATTGGGCAGAGGTGTTGCCCAACAAGCAGCCACATCCACTACGAGTCCCACTTCAGCAAAATGTAATCTATATGGCAAGGAACGGAATAACCAGATGAAGATGTGTATATGTAGAGGTATGTGTGTGTATATCTACCCATAGTGACATAGAGATAAACCTCTTCCTCTCTGTAGTACAAATGCATACATACAGAGACAGAATGCATATGCATACCCACATATAGATATATACATATGCAGACACCCATAGACCCATATGTTGTTAGATATATATACATATATATATATATATATATATATATATATATATATATATATATATATATATATATATATACATAGACAGCAATATATAAATATATACATTTATCTTATGTAGAAGGGCCAGTCTGAAGGAGATTGGAGACTGTAAAGTGGTGGCAGGAGAAAGTGTAGTTAGGCAGCATAGGATGGTGGTTTGTAGGATGACATTGCTGATCAAGAAGAGGAAGATGAGTGTGAGGGCAGCACCAAGGATCAAGTGGTGGAAACTGAAAAAGGGTAATTATGAGGTGATGTTCAGGGAAGAGTTAAGACAGGCACTGGGTGGCAGTGAAGAGTTACCAAATAGATGGATAACTACAGCAGAGCTGGTAAGGGAGATGGCTAGAAAGGTGCTTGGTGTGACATCTGGAAAGAGGAAGAAGGACAAGGAGAACTGATGGTGGAATAAAGAAGTACAGGAGAGTATACAGAGAAAGAGGATGGCGAAGAAGAAGTGGGATTGTCAGTGAGATGAAGAAAGTAGACAAGAATATAAGGAGATGAGGTGCATGGCAAAGAAAGAGGTGGCGAAGGCTAAGGATAAGGCGTATGAAGAGTTGTATAAAAGGTTGGACACTAAGGAGGGAGAAAAGGACCTGTACTGATTGGCTAGACAGAGGGACTGAGCTAGTAAAGATGTACAGCAGGTAAAGGTGATAAAGGATAATTAGGGAAATGTACTCACAAGTGAGGAGAGTGTGTTGAGCAGATGTAAAGAGTACTTTGAGGGGCTAATGAATGAAGAGAATGAGAGGGAGAGAAGGCTGGATGATGTGTGGATAGTGAATCATGAAGTGCAGTGGATTAGCAAGGAGGAAGTAAGGATAGCTATGAAGAGGATGAAAAACAAAAAGGCTGTTAGTCCAGATGACATACCTGTGGAAGCATGGAGGTGTTTAGGTGAAATGGCAGTGGAGTTTTTAACTAGATTGTTTAATGAAATCTTGGAAAGTGAGAGGATGCCTGAGGAATGGAGAAAAAGTGTTTTGGTACCAATTTTTAAGAATAAGGGTGATGTGCAGAGCTGTAGTAACTACAGAGGGATTCAATTGATCATTCACAACATGAAGTTATGGGAAAGAGTAGTGGAAGCTAGGTTAAGAAGGGAGGTGATGATTAGTGATCAGCAGTATGGTTTCATGCCAGGAAAGAGCACTACATATGCGATGTTTGCTCTGAGAGTGCTGATGGAGAAGTACAGAGAAGGTCAGAAGGAGTTGCATTGTGTCTTTGTGGATTTAGAGAAAGCATATGACAGGGTGCCTAGAGAGGAGTTGTGGTATTGTATGAGGAAGTCGGGAGTTTCAGAGAAGTATGTAAGAGTGTTACAGGATATGTACGAGGGTAGTGTGACAGCGGTGAGGTCTGCAGTGGGAGTGACGGATGCATTTAAGGTGCATCAAGGATCAGCTTTGAGCCCTTTCTTATTTGCAATGGTGATGGACAGGTTGACAGACGAGTTCAGATAAGAGACCCTGTGGACTATGATGTTTGCAGATGACATTGTGATCTGTAGTGAGAGTAGAGAATAGATAGAGGAGACCCTGAAGAGGTGGAGATATGCTCTAGAGAGAAGAGGAATGAAGGTCTGCAGGACTAAGTCAGAATATATGTGTGTGAATGAGAGGGAGGATAGAGGAATGGTGAGGATGCAGGGAGTAGAGGTGGCGAAGGTGGATGAGTTTAAATAATTGGGATCAACAGTTCAGAGTAATGGTGAGTGTGGAAGAGAGTGAAAAAGAGAGTACAGGCAGGATGGAGTGGGTGGAGAAGAGTGTCAGGAGTGATTTATGACAGATGAGCACCAGTAAGAGTGAAAGGGAAGGTCTACAAGAGGGTAGTGAGACCAGCTATGTTATATGGATTGAAGACAGAGACACTGACAAAAAGGCAGGAGTCAGAGCTTGACGTGGCAGAGTTGAAGATGTTAAGATTTGCACTGGGTGTGACGAGGATGGACAGGATTAGGAATAAGTACATTAGAGGGTCAGCCCAGGTTGGAAGGTTTGGAGACAAAGCCAGAAAGACAAGATTACGTTGGTTTGAACATGTGCTGAGGAGGGATGTGAAGTATATTGGGAAAAAGATGCTAAGAATGAAGCTGCCAGGTAACAGGAAAAGAGGAAGGCCTAAGATAAGGTTTATGGATATGGTGAGAGAGGACATGCAGGTGGTTGGTGTGTCAGAGCAAGATGCAGAGGACAGGAAGAAATGGAAACAGTTGATCTGCTGTGGTGACCCTGAACGGTAGCAGCCGAAAGAAGAAGAAGAAGAAGATGCATATATATACAGATATATCTGTATATAGTAATGTATGTATATATATATATATATATATATATATATATATATAGATATATATATAAATACATGTGACTGTAAATATACACATGTATATAGCTAGCATATGATACAGCAGTTATGACTTACATATGTTCACAGGCCATGCATATGGGGGTGAGGGTCCAATAAACAAACGTGTAACACATAGCATCAACCCACCCCACCCCCCCAGCTAGGCCAGTGAGACATACAGACACACATTAAAAGTAAACACACCACAGCTTCCCAGACCACCGGCAAAATACTACCAGTGGGAGAGACCTGCCAGATCTAATCACGAAACATAGACATCGATGTCCCTTGTGGGTCACCCAAAAATTAATGATCATCAGAGTCAGTCCCAGTAATGATTCATCAAACCAGGCTGTAGACATACACAGACCAGTAGGTTGTGCAAGCCTGATAACCCATAGGTCAACACAACATACAACATGTGTACCGACAAGCTGAGAGTGGGCAGTGTGTAGTGGTGTGTTTATACCTCACCTGCACCCACAGTAAGGATGAGTGCTGTAGAGGAGGGGCAGGTGGGGGAACTATGGGTATGCAATTAAAGGCCTAGGCGTGCAGGTGTTGGCTGGTGCAGTCGTATTAGGACCGCCCAGGGATGTAAGTAATATTCTGAAATGGGCATAGCTGACACCCATACCTCTCAAGCCCTAAGAGCAAATCCACTGGACAGGACATAAACCATTGGGGGAACAAATAGGGACCATACCTCTGAACTGTCCCCGATTTCCAGGGACATCCCAGATTTCGACTCAAATTCTAACTCTGTCCCACTTAATCCCTCCTAAAACTAGTGACTTTTGGAGGAAAGGTGGTGAATTACACATAATTAATAATGACAATTATAAACAGCATTTATGTCAGAAAATGTGTATGAATTCACATGCTCTGAGTCTGTCAATGTGTCAGGTTAATAGCACTAATAATTTAAATGTGTCCCTGATGTTGTTATGATGTGTCCGTGATTCAGTTCATATTTGTCCCCAATCGTTTGAGAGGTCTGATTGGGACAGAAAGCACATATTCCACTTACAACCTTAGAAAGATGATAGAATATTAGGTATGCAGTAGCGTGACTCGGCTGAAGGATGTGGGTTCCAAAACCCAATTACATGTTTGTATTGAAGAGTGTCTGTTCCCATCTATTAGCCAGACAGTTGCAGAGTGTAAGAGGAACACACCAATAATATTGAATCAAACTCTGGACAGGCCTCCGATTCCGTACAGTAGAACGGCATGCTTTCGCCTAATGAGCAGCCATTCCCGATACTGTAGGCATGTAATCCGATGTAATAGGCATCACAAGGTAATATCGTAGTCCTCACTCCCACCCAGGGGTGTGAGTGTCAGATGCAAACACCAAATGCAGTGCATTTGCAAGTGCGGGAGCAAGCTGGTGTAAGACTGTTTGGCCGCCAGCATGCGAGTATTTCACTGGTGAAGCAATGTAGAGGCTAACTGAAGGTAAGAAACTGTAACCGGAGGTTAGCATTGCTTAGCTCCGTGCAAACTCATGCACGCCTGCTCACAACTGCTTTAATGTGCCTTAATTACTCTGTATCCAATGGCCTTTTTTCCCAGCAACAACATAAATGGCCTCTGCAAGGCTCAAAACCAGGACCCTGCACACACAGCTAATGTGATTTGCCACTAAGCCATGGCAGATATACAGACATTGAATGTTATCACAAACATATCACCCAGTGCAGTCACTCAACAGTATAGGAAATGTATTCCATCATGTAGATGTATGTGTGTGTGTTTATGTCCAGATATAAATACATACATATATATAGATATATCAAGAACATCCCATGTGACAACAAAGCATTACAAAGGAATGAAAAGGGAAACACCAGCAATGCCTGTATTATGTAGTGGCATTGTCCTATGTAATATCAAGACTCCTTCAGACAGACATGTGTCATTAATACATGCAAACATTTGTACATTGGCCAAATATATCACTCTGTGCATTTTATTTACATTAACATAACAGTTCCTGTCCAGTCATTATGCGAGAACAGTACTCTTGCAAGGTGCTGTGTGTGACATCATCATCATGAAAATGGTAAATGGGGTAACCATAGAGGGACTGATAGTGTTGTGTGTACAATGGGGTCATCTGCATCATGTGTACCTCGAACCTTTAGGAGTCATGTGCATACCAGGATCGGGTGCCTGAGAGACAGGGGTGAGGACACCTGGAGTATGCTGTGATGCATATTAAAAGGGTTACATGTGTCCAGTGGACACGTGTGTGAAATGGACAGCTATGTATGGGGCAAATGTTGTTCCAGGAACTGATTGGCCTTTTGTTTCCGTAGGGTGAGAGAGGGATGTGGGGGAAGGACAGTAGGTATGCTTGTGGGGGATAGGTTGGGTAGGATGACAGACAATGCAGCATACAGGGTCCATATATGATGCATGTGGGGGGAAACACCTTGGACGGGGAGGGGTGTTCGGCAGTCACAAACCCATGAGCCTCCAGATGGAAACAGTGGGTCAGAAGTCCCCAGCCATGGGCAGCCACCACTGCACCAAAACAACCGCAAAGGTGGCAGTGCTGAAGGCTGTCTAGGAAAGGCAGGCTCACCCTGTAAATGTGACACTCTGCCCTCGAGCTGGCGTATCTGGCCTCGAAACCCCTTACTGAGCCCCCTACGCACCACGTCCAGGACTGTATGACAGCGGACAAGTCCCTGTCTGGACCTGCTCCCAGGGGGGGACAAGCCCCATGCTCAGTGGCAGTTCCACCAGAAGGTGGTGCAGAGCCAACAGAGGTGGAGGTCCAAGGCTGGGCAAGAGATGTGCTGATGCCCGGTGCCATGGCCAGCTGAAGTGGGACAGGAGGTTCTGCCGGGACCTCCAAACCCATGCAGCCTTTGGTGTTGCAGTTTTAACAGAGATATGGTTTAGTAATAGTCAACAGCATTCAGGATTACTTATAACAGCATGCATAGATATGACCATCAATCCAACACAACAGATGATATACATTTGCAGAGGGAGCACAACACATGCATATATACTGCATGACATCTGTACAAAGTTAGAAGACTTGTGACTGCAGCTATGAAGAGTGGCCCATTATTGGCATGTCACTGAGAATCCCAGACAGTGACTGTCATACCACTGTTTCATGTGACATATGTCCAATCAGGGATGCGATAGCAGTAACTGTCATCATTATCACCATGTACTGACTGCAATCCTCACACTATGCTTCTGCAGTTCACAGATGTGTGTTCAGTGAGTAACACAGGAAACAAATGGTTCCACAAACTGACCAGTCCACAGATGGCCCTACAGATGGGGGTTCCCTCACAAATAGAGCACTGTCTTGTCAGTTTTAAAACATGCAGAATAGCCATTACCACACAAAAATTGTTAAACAGGCAGTAGTCTCAATGAAGCATAGCTACACTTACATGCTGTAGTCATATCTGGCACATCACCCTCCTGTCTTTAGGCTATTTTCCACTGTGTATGTTGTTTGAGCAACATCCAGATATCATCTGCGATGCCGTTTACCAAACACCAGATCCAGGTTCCACTCACAGCAACTGTCACAGGCAAACACCAACATGATGTTCCTAGATATTGTACTGTGTTTCCATGCGATTGGCTATGGGAACACCACCACAGCTGTTTCACATGCAATCTGCTAGAGGAGGACTGCAATAAGTGCATAGGCC
>NC_056726.1:280969903-281109903 GCF_019279795.1 Protopterus annectens | reverse complement strand
GCACAAGGCCATTTGGGATGCACTATGACTACAACTACACAAGGTTATACTGGGCATGCACATACACTTAGTAACACTGACTCAAATTACACAAGGTGGCAGTGGGTATGCTCATACACTTAGTAGCACAGGGCTGATTAGGATGCACTCCGATTCTAACCACAGAAGGCCACAGTGTGCATGCTCATACACTTACATGTACAGAACATGTAATGGACTCCTATTATAAACACACAGGTTTACAGCTATGTACATCTTACCTGTCAGTATATATGCACATCATACTGGTTTACTACCTGATACCTGTATGTGGCCCATAAATGATATATCTGTGTCTGTGCTGTGTGATACACATGCATACATGTACATGAAGTACTGACATGTATATGTTAAGTATATGCATTCATGCATGTGTGGACATGGCAGACAATAGGTTACCTGGGACACACAAGTGGATGCTACCTACAGCATGTGTCACACACCTTGCTGCCCTGAAAGGCATACATTGATAGCAGGTTGTGGACAGTGGCATTATATGTGGAACAGTGGCATGTGCAAGCATAATGTGTGAGCCACATTGTGTAATGGTACTGAGGTGCAGGTGTCAAGATGACCTCTCCTGGCTGTGTTAGTATGTATAATTTTTAGCAGGACCGCTACCCTAAGTATATCTCACATTGGTCATATACACAATTTCTGCTGCTGTCCGTCACCTTACATGAGGCATTTGCTACCAAGCACATTACTGTCACTCGCAGTGATGTCATGGTATGAGTGGCAACTGCTAGACCAAAACAATGAGCCGATGTCCTGCTGTTATTATGAGGTTGTCCAGTGTCTGTCATTCCAGGCTGTCATGACTGAACAACAAGCCTTCAACACAGAGCACATACATCCATGTTTCACATGTGTGTGGATAATATCTAGGTCGCATTTACCCATATAGCCACATTCTAAGGCAAATGTCCTACACCCAGAAGTAACACCCTGACACCTACAAGACAATTGCATTGGATGCTTATGCTAACCAGTGCTAGATGTGTGGCTTTAGTAATCCATTTGCGCAATGTAGAACCTACAATAGGGAATACTGACATCTGTGCAGTGAGGAACACCAGGCTTAAAGCTCTGTAGTGCACAAATGCACTACCACCATATAACTCGGATCCAGACATGTGGGCCATAACAGTGGTATGGACCATTCCAGGTGGTGGTGTTCACATATTCATAAAGGCTACTCACATGTAAAGACCACTACTCTGACATAACTCATCACAGGTGAGTCAGGTACAGGTGACAGTGGCAAATGCTGCATTCTAGGTTGTATCCTTATATACATCCACCACCTAGTCCCCAGACTACCAACACACATCCATATGTGGTATGACATAGTATGGTAGACCATCAGATAACTCTCGATTGGTGGACTGTACCTAGGCTTACATCAACTGTGCAAAGTACCCATGTACAGACACAGCTGCATAATGTGCTATTCAATGCAATAATACCACTGTTTGTAACCAGCTCAGTTGTACACATACCAGGGTCCCTCAGATGTTGTCAGCATTAACACGGTCGACTGTTGCTGTACACCAGTAAACAACACCCTCATGGTTGGATATGACCTAACTGTACCTGCCCTGAATATGTACATCCCACACTCATACAGCATAAATGACATTACCATAGCTTTCATTATCCTTTCTACATACAGGTGGCTGCAGCCATTACACACATGCACATGGCAGATAGCATGCTAACAGTACATAAGGTTCAATATCTATGTTGACAGAGGTAATATCCTCTCTACTGGTCACCCATGACACCTATCATATCATACAACACCCCATGTAGCATGTATGTCATTAGACACGTCCACCTAATGCAATGCCTACAAACATACCCAAATAACAGGATCATAGGACCTACACAAGGCCTGTATTGACAGACTCAGTGAAATCCAGCTCTGCTCTCCATGTTCCTGAGTAATCACAGGTGATATGTTCATGACATGTACAGCCATATGTGGCCAAAGCTCCTACATATACCCCATGTCAACAATTGCAAGCCATGCATGCTGTGTGCTGTCTGGACAATAGCTTTAGTACCACAATAGCCAGTACATGCTGGGGTGAGATGTTTACAAGCCACAGACCATGCACATGCTTGAATGAGTGTACTGCCTAGCTCTAACAGAGCACATTGCTGACACTCTTCCAGTAAATATGAGGTGTGTGTGGCAAATATAATGTGCTCACTGTTGATCATTACAGTGCCCTGGCTTCACCATGGCACTGTCAAGTAAAATTTTGTAGGAGCATGACATGGAATAATGCTTTGTGTGTCTTGCTGATATGTGCTGTTGTCATATATGCACACTTGGCTACTCCATGAAGGTGGTGGTGTCCTACCAGTATATGAATACAACATCCATTATGGTGCAATGCTTGGCAATGTTTCACACATGGCATGGGGAAGGTGTGGAATGTATCCTCTTGACATGCTAGTGCACTTACTGATGTAGTCTGCATATGTGTACATGAATTGATGTTTGTGTAGATTCCATGTGTGTGCAGTGTCTGATGTCTGAAGGTGACTGTTGTCTTAGTACATCATGCTGTTGCAATACAGCCTCAACATTGCCAACTGTATATGGTGATATGCTCTAAGTACAGTAAGCTGTACATGAGGTATGGAAAGATGTTTGGACATGACTACTAAGTGGTGGGGCTTCTTTGCAGATGAATGATTACTGAGGGCAGCTCACTGGTGTGTTACAACCATTCCTACAATAACCTGTGTAACTACTAACATCAGGTTTTGTTAATTGAAGTGGAAGACAGACAATGTAGAATGCAGTAAGGGTGACACTGAAGGCAAACCTCATGACACCTGTAACAGTAATACCTCCCCTGTGCATATACTGTGCATATATCAGCACAGTTGGCAAAGGAAAGAGTCAGTAAGATTTGTAGCGAATGCAATAGTGCTGTACTTTTGTAATACCTATCATGAGATAGGCAGATGTTTGATTCACAGTACTGGTACATGTGGGTGTGTGTGTGTCCATATATGTCACATATGGTTGGGAATACATCCCACATGTTTTCACTCTCCTGAACACTGTTGTTGACACCAGTACAGAGTTAAGTGTAGAAAGAAAGGCATAGGCAAGTGGTTGAACCTCACACATGTAAAGTGTCTGTATGTGTGTGCCATAGATGTATATCTTTGTGACTGCCACAGTGTGTGTGTGTGTGTGTGTGTGTGTGTGTGTGTGTGTGTGTGTGTGTGTGTATGGCTGTCCGCTCCCTGGAGTGATGCTGTATTTTACCATAGTGAAATGTTAATGCCACCTTCCCCCATTCACTCAATGCAATCTAGTATCCCTGTTGATATCATCAATTGTAGACGGGCATTCTAACCGCCTGCTAACATGTACACCCTGGGGTGTGACCTGCTGTTACATAGCCTACTGATGGACCCCCTCCCCACATACACTCACTGCACTGTAGTATCCCTGTCGATGTCCTCGATCTTAGGCCATTCTGACTACCTGTATATGTGTAATCTCTGTGGCACGTCTTGTAATTGCGTAATACTATAATGATGATATGCATATAGGCAGGGGTTCTCATCCGAACACTGGCAACTGTGTGTGTGTGTGTGTGTGTGTGTGTGTGTGTGTGTTTGTCAGAGTGTGTGTTACTATGTCTGTGAATCCCTGAGTGTGTGGGTGTGTCTGTGTTTGCATGCTGTTAATGCAGTGGGTATTACTGCTTCCCAATGAAAAGCCATTATTTCCACTGACCTTTACCTTTGTCATCCGCCATACCACTCTTTTACCTCCTCCCTGCTCCAGGTAACTATACCTGTGATGTCACCCACTATGGATGTGACGGCTCTGAACATGGTAGCTTACTACACATCTATCATGCTCTTGGATCATTAGAACAGCAAACATAATTGAAACATGGGAGAATATAACTGGGATGTAGAAGCTACAAAGTGCATGCAGGTATTGTCATTCTGACCTGTAGGTAATCAACATGTACATATGGGACACTAACCAACATCCCCCAGCACATGCAACTACACCTGAAAGAGGAAGGCAGAACTTCAAGATCAACATGCTGTTAGTGTTGTTACACATGATACATATTGCCAAATGTACAAAATGCATTCTAAAACTGCAATACATGGTATGTCTGCTGCCTGTCAACAAGACTCAACAATATTAATCTGCAATTGTCTACCTAGTATGTTCACCCTGTGCATCAGACCATATCAGCATGTCCCTGCACCGATTGTGTGGATGACAGGGATGCAGCACAGGCATCATCATATGCACAGGTTGATAATGTTTGCCAGAGGCCTAGGCTGCACCATTGGATGACATCATGTGTGTGTGCTAGGGCCTGTGATATCATTGGGCGTGAGTGGATGTTATGCATCTGTGTGTTGAGATGCCCTACATTTGCTTCCGGTGTGTGTGTGTATGCATGCACACAGGTCTGACATGTGGCTGGCCTACACAGGGACATTACTGACAGCTGCAGGCTGTATAAGACAGGTTT
Organism: Protopterus annectens; assembly: GCF_019279795.1. NCBI lineage: Eukaryota > Metazoa > Chordata > Ceratodontiformes > Protopteridae > Protopterus > Protopterus annectens. The sequence goes on along the minus strand of NC_056726.1, from coordinate 281,105,326 downwards.
CACAGTTCACAGTGTCTGGCCACGGCCACGTGACTTGTGCCTGCCAGGGGTTGCACAGGCACTACCATGCAGAGGTAAAGATTGGGTACTGTTTGATGACACATGTCCACTGAAATCGTGTCCCTGTTGAGACTGTCCAGGACCATGTGCACATGGCCTGCTGTGTCCTGCTGTGGACTGCACAGCACCAGCTGCACTGCTGCTGCTACTGCCACTATGGGAGTAGGCATGTGCAGTAGCATGTTCACGTAGACCTTCAACAGGTGATGTAGCTGACCTACATCCACGTGCCCGATGCCTCACTCCCACCAGATGTTCCAGCACAGACATTCCATGCTCAAGCATTGACATGCCACGGTCAAGGACTCCCATCATGTCACCCAATCATCTATCCAAAACATCTGCAAGATGATGGTGAGCAATTGCAAGTGCGTGGATGTTGTCAGTTAATGAATGGACAGCAGCCCTCTGAAGCCTCAGACCTTCTCTGTTGTGCCATTCAGCATGTGCCTGTGTCTCCATTACAGCCCAAAATATGCATCTGGAGACTCCACCTGATGTGATTTGCCTTGCAGTGGCATGTTGGCCAGTGGTCTTCCTATGAGCAGCACTGGGCACATGCCTGTATGGGGCATCACCAGTCAGTTGACTGGGATCATGGTGTGCAGGCACACCTTCCATAGTCTCCACACTTCCCTGTTCCATGCTACCACCCGTCAACTGCCCTTACTCTATAGCCAGTGGTGATGGGGTATGTGTAGGCAGGGGAACTGTGTGCGAGGATGAGGGGGATACAGGTGGAATGGCAACCAATGGTACAGATTCAGCTCTTGACAACCCTGCCTGTGCCTCAATCATACTATCATCATCACTGCTAGAGTCTGTCGGGACTCTAACATCAGGTGGACCGCAGGAGGGCAAGGCACCTAAATCAACACCTGTGAGGGGAAGACAAGACAAGAACTGTACATTAAAAGTTATACCAGACAGACACACACAGATACACAGGCACACACACACACACACACACACACACACACACACACACACACACACACACACACACACACACACACACACACACACACACACACACTACATGCAGGTGATATGGTAGATGGCATTCAGCTTAGACAATTATAGTTTCAGCTTAGACAATTATAGTGGTAGTTAGCATACATCACTGAGTTGCACACAACAGCATGCATGTGTTATAGCAGACGGCATGCACCTTACACAATTATAGTGGTGGTTAGCATACATACCTGTATTGCCCCATTTGTGTTAGTAGCCTATGCCCTATACCTGCAACACAATGCATGCACTTTGCACCATTGCCCCACACTGCCATGGTGTGTGCAACATACACCACATGTTAACAGATCATCACTGACCTTTGTACATCTGCCACTGTTGCTTTGTGTTAGTCACTGCCCCTATGTGTGAGGACATGAGCAGAAGGTTATGTCACCTGCATACTACGTTTGCCTGAGCCCTAGCTTGCATATCTCCCCCAAAGCAGTGCATGTCTGTTCAACATTATTCCACCTACCTCTGAGCTGAGTCTAGACATTGTCCATGTGGCTGTACACACATGTTTGACATGGCTGTCCCTACTTTGCAATGGTGCCACGGACCAGCACAGGTTTACAGTACACCGGCCTGCTGTGTGGTGTAAGACCTTGCCAATCACATGTAGTATGACATGTCTTCTGCTGATGTGTAACACAATGGTGTCCTTTCCAATCTATAGTACAGTAATGGTGTCCCTGTGCAGGGACATGTTATACTAACACAGGCCTTCATCTGTGCAATGTTGTCTATCCACCCTACAAATATACAGTGACATACTGCACATTGAGCATAGCCACATATGTATGTCTGTACATAGCCATTGCAGGGCATCATGTGGCTTCACAATTGCTATACAGTGTGAGCTACTGACACAGTTCATAGCCATGACTATGTTCACGTACAATACATACAATACATATCGAATGTGGAATGTGACCCACGTCACTGAGGTGTATACACACTAAACCCTAATGTGGAATGTGTGATACAGGTCACTGAAGGATATGCAGATGACACCCCTGCACATCTGCAACCATATTACTGATGCCTGGCAACTATGCCCACACATGGCTAACTTAGCAGTACTCTATATCTCACATGCCATCTGTTTACCTCACACACATGAGAAGCAGGCATGACAGTGATGTCTGACACCAGCAAGGTGAATGTACTGTATCTGTGGCCTGATGTTGTTGTATGTGTATGTTGTGCAACACATGTATGTATTTGGATACTGTATAGGTGAATGCTTTCATGTTGTGACACACTCAAGATGTTCAAGACATGTTATGTGGTGGTTTCATGTTATGCCTACACAAGCTGTTCACAGGCCTGTATGATGTTTAGTGTTTCACATCTGCAAGAGCACCATTACATAAGGCCATAGTTGTATTGTGTCTAGTCAATGTACAACAGGGTGTACACACATGTACATCACTTCTACTGTGTGTGTTGCTTCATGTCTCTGGCCATCCTCCATGGCCATGTGCACACATGTTCTGTCCAATGGTTGTGATGGCCATCTTATTTCACATGTCAGTGTTATCCCATATAACATACAGCCATAGATGTCATATGCTCCACTGAGGACAGGGTTTTGCAAACAAAGGGTAGTATGTATAGGATGTGAGACATCATGTTTTGCAGGATAGTTGAACAGTGTTGCAGTCAGCCCACTACATGTCATGGACATGTCAGATAGCACATGACATTGTGCGACATTCATAGCAAGGGTATAATCCACAAGGATGTATCATGTGGGCCGGTCATACTTCAGCTCCAACACATTTAGAGTGTGTGTACACATATGCTCTTTGTACAGTACTGTTCATATTCCCAACATGTGTAATGCTGATATGTAGTACCTGTCCCTACAGTGAAATTCACCTCCATCATTGTCTGGCAATGACAGTTTGGAAGGTTTAGTGTAGGTGTTTCATATAGTCTTCAATTGTTTCACATGGGTAACCACTGTGATGCATTGCAGGTCTGACCAGTGTCTATTAATAGGACCACCATACATTATGTGTACATCTGTTATGGCAGATAGCATGCAATTAATATGATCCATGCATTATCCAGCCTGGTAAATAATAGCAATCGCACCTGACACAGGCTGCTGTCACTGTAAAATGCCAGAGGTACGTAAACAGGAGTGTCACAGCAGTAAGATCATTATCCACACCTGTGTGATAGCTACAGGGTGCAATGTCCATGTTAGCACATAAGCCAGTACAATGCACTATACTATGAAGTGTGCACATCTGTGCATACATAGAGTAGCAGACTATAGTATGTGGCATGTGTGCATACATGCCTTGCATATGATGTTACATTACATATTGCACATTTACACATGTAACTATGTGAAATATAGTTGTATTATATGTGCAGTACTGACTTTACCAGGTAAGTCCAGGCTCGGTGGTTGAGAGAATCCCACCTCCACAATACCAGCTAAAGCTTGTGGATTGAGGTCTGCAGGTGTCCCCAGGTTGGCCAGTAGCTCCTCAGTATGTGAGTGGGGGCTGGGTGAGTGGCCCCCACCTGTTGCACCTTGTTCTCTGGCATGTGCATTAGCATGCTGTTTTGCCCATCTTATGAGGTCAGTGCAGTGTCGGCGCACCTGCTGACAGGTGCGATTGTGACCGCCAGAGTTCCTCCCACAGGGCATCCCGCTGCTGTGCATCCTGTGGCAAATGGCTGAAGAGTATTGTATGGTTGTCGAGGAGGTAAGGGACGAGGACCTCATCCTCCAAGTGGCTGTACGCTGGCAGCCTGCTATGTGGCATACCTGGAAGACATAATGATGGAGACAAGTCACAGTAACTCACAGAGAAGTACAGAAGTAACCCTGAACATACATGTGTATCACATTTATTAAGATTACAAATAAGTCTTTGCAAATCTACATGACACTAACACCACTGACATGTATAAGTCACACACATTTGACACTTACTGGTGATGTGATTTTACCGCCACATATGTGTGTGTCATGTGATGACATTGCTCATACTCCATGTGGATGTTGTCTTGATGTGGGCATGTCTGTTTGCCTGTACTGGTGTCTTTACCTATCAGCACATGCCTGGATTTGTTCACATTAATGCAATCAACCTTAATGCTGTGTATATGTCACATATATAGTCATACATAACCATTAGGGACATGACCTGTGATCATGCAGACTTGCAAGCATGTATGTGTTTTGCCATATACATCTACATCGCACTGTACAGCTGTGTAGCAGCCTGCCATGTATTGCCTGTGTTGCACATGTGTAACGCATGGGACAATAGATATAGGGGGAGGGTGGCCTAGTGGTGGGGAGGGTGGCCTAGTGGTTAAGGTGTTTGCCTTACAAAGACAAAGTGCAGGGTTTGAGACTCACAAGGGATAATTGGCTAGGCTTACAATGGCTCGCAAAGGAAGTTAGCCTAGTACTAACCTATGAACCTATGAACCTATGATGGTATTTGCAGGGTTGGATATCAACTATAGCATGTATGGTCATAGTGATCTAGTAGGCTATATGCCCTGGGACATTTATGAGCCTAGGCAGACAGTTTAACTAGCTGTAAACAACAAGCAGGTAAGTTTCAGTGGCCAGTTCAAGCAGTGCCACAGAACTGATCCACAGGGTTACTGATATATTTGGCATGCGGTCATCACACCATGTCACAGAGAGAGGCAATGTGCAGCTTCACTGGACAGGGTTGCATAGTATGGCAAGAGTATGTTAAGTGTATGGGACAGAGATCTGTCAGGCATGTTGTGATCCTGGTACTAGAAAGGTGGATGTCCATGAAGTATGTGTTCATTTGGGATCAGGATGTGTTAAGGGTAACATATCCAACACCTCTGGGTTGGACATGACTTTATTCAGCTTAGGCTGCATGCTACATAGTGCAGTTAGGGATTGGGAAGGGCAGTGTAGCCATCTACACATGGGCAATAACTCTTAAAGGAAATATGTGATCTATTATGGGTCACATGGGTGTTGAGTATGGCTGAGCAATCATCTCTATATTCATGGATGGCACCCTGTCATGATTAGGGGTGCTACATATGACTACTTGTCTGGTGTGGTGAAGTAACTGTCAAAGGAAAGGGTACTGTCCAGCTGCAACCCATACACACAGTTGCCATTATGTTAACCACTGCCTAGGTGGTAGTTCATGGGTACAGGGTTTGTAACATGAGGGAAGACAATGCAATACTTAGCTGTGAGATTGTGGCCATATGTCACACACCACACATCTGACACACTAAGGCCCTTCTGTATGTTCAACACAGCACACATTGAGTCAACTATTGCTCCTAGTTAATAGTCATTTGCCAACATCAGTAGGCTGATGCCTTCTGTGTTAATCTGTGTGGTATGTATAACAAAGAGGGGGAGTACCAGAAATGAATGCTGTATTACTGTGGCTGGCACTGGTTTGATGTGCATGTATTAGTCAGACACCTTCTGTAGTGTTGGTTCTGCCAGCAGCCCAGTTGCCAACCACTCCTGTGACATAAGAATATACACCCAGTTTACTGAGTGTAGCTGGAACACAGTATGGGTGATGGTGTCCTACAAACTGGCAAGATCATGATATGCAATGTGAATCAACCCTACTGTCATCTACATCTGTACTGAGTACATCAAATACATTGATCACGGTTCATGGCCTTACAGACCAGACTCAGCAGGGTAGTTGTGCACTATTTCCCGTTGTGAATGGTGTCTCCCCCTTTGTGGGGTGTGATAACTGTTGCTGTGCACCATTCGGTGTGTACACAGCCTGACATGGAGTTATGATTGAACATGATGTGTATGTGGATAGCTGATTGTTCTTACATTTGAATAGGATACACCCTGGGATGTTGACAGGTCTCATGAAAGCTATATGTATGGCTTTAGAGAGTGCGGTTGTACCTCCATAGTCATTATTACAGGTGCCCTGTGGTGTACATGGATATATTACTAAGTGTACCTGTTGGGGGGTGGGAGTGGGTTTAACTTCTCCAAGACCCTATCTGGATGAACATGTGCTATTTCTGTAGGTGCCTTACTTCCCATGCCATAGTGCTGTGCAGCACGGCGGGTCTTATCATTGCCATTATGATTAATGACACAGTTATAGAATGCTCTGTGCTTGGCCTCATAATATGTGGCTGATTAGTTTCACAGTAGCTTTGTGTGGTTTTATATGGTGTATCTGCATCTTACTGAGGCTGACCAGGAATCACCTACACTCATGTGTGTTCACTCTTGCAACAGTTACTACTTTCTGTGGTACAGCTTAAAGCATGGTACCATCAGTTTGCCTTCTTGTTTGTGTTTGGATAAATCCTGGTTCTGTTTCAATGGCACAATCACTGCATGTATGTGACTGCTTACGGTTAATTTGTGTAGGATTCAGCATTTGCACATGCATTGTCCATCCGCATGGGTGCTATGACAGTCACCACTCTGCTCTTAGGAAACATAATATTAGCATTGGAGACTGACTATGTGTAGCATACTGTTAGCCCTGTTTGTGTGACTACTGTGATACAGATCATTAGGGTCGATGGAATTCAATATGCATTGAGTGCAGGTGTTGGTACATGAGGAGTCTTCCCAGTTCATAATGGAATAGTTGAGCGTAGCCTTTATTATGGTTCTGTTTCAGACTTAATCTTCCCCATTACAGTACATTATGACAGTTGGGAAATCCGCGGCATGGTAGGTGATCTGTCGCAAGGTGCAATTTGATTTCCACACTGGCACAAAGGTAGTTGCTCAGCATAATGCATCTGAAGTTATGCAAGTGCAACTAGCGTCGGGGTGTACATATCCTTCGGGAATATGGACAGACCTGCAGCCCATGTGTTCCAATAAAGGATAATAGGCAAGAGGTGAGGTATGTGTTATAACATGGTCATGCAGTTGTACTCTCTGGAACATTGAAACATGTCTCAGCCACTGCACAGATATGTTCTCCATGTTAGGGATTGACATATGTGTGTCCATATAGTGTTTCTGACATGTATCATTGTGTAGCGAGACCCGTAGTCTGTTGCTTGGCTGTCCCTGTAACAGCAGTGGACCTTCATTTGAACTGTGCACAATGAACGAACTACTGGGGAAGTATGAGCCCTAGGCAGTATCCAGATTCCCAGGGGTGACAGGAGCAGGCCCTGTCTGGCAAAGCATCATGGTCTGTCAACCATGTTATCCCAGGCAGACAGATACCAGATACCCTTTGACTTGCACCACTACACTAGACAATTGTGAAACACAATCCTTTTGTCCCTGTACTGCAGTATCATTCTGGCCAATGGCAGAATGCTATCCAGGCTTTGGGACATACCTGCATGGGCTACAAGACCTGACAGTTCCTACATGTGTTTACATGCAGTCCAGGCTACTGCATCACAGGTCCTGCACAACAACATGGAATATGCCAGAGCCATGTGTATAGTTCAAAAGGTGGTCTGAGTGTACAGGTATGTGGCTAATCATGGCAGACAGGCAGCTGATAGTATGTATGCCCTCGTATAGGTTGGTGTGTAACATACTGCTAGAGTTTGCATTCACAGATGAGTACTGTTGGACATGTTTCCAGCCATGTGTTCTGAGGTGTGGCACAATTATGCAAACTATGTCATACAGTCTGTGTATTTTGGTGTCTGTCTCTTCCAGCTTGGGAGGTCACTTGTTTGGCCAGATACTTAAAAGCGTCTGTGAATGTGTGTGATCTCTTGCAGTGTGTGTGGGTGTCCTTACTATGTTCTGGTAAGGGTATGTGATGGTTGTGTTGATGACATGCATGTGTTAACCTACACCTCATGACTGTCCAGTCCAGTCATGGCTGTAGACTGGGCTGCCTTCCAGCTTACCCCTGTAGCTGCATCCCAAACAATGTGTGGGGCATGGTGTTAGGTTGGGTCGGGCAGTGTACATGGCATAGTGATTACATTTCCCCAGGATGGCCACATACACAAAGCTGACATTAGTAAACACCAGTAGCTGACTAGTGGACATGCCTGTATGAGCATTCAGTACTACAAGTACCAAGTACTGTACTTAGTTTACGTATTGCTTATGAAGATGTTTTAGACAGTGATGCTCACATGTAAATATTTGTTTTATGGATGTGACAACACTGGCTATTATGGAAACATTATAGCTACCGTTAGCATCAATCCTCCTCTGAGGAGAACATCACATCCTGTAAGTTGATTACAGATGATGCAAGTGTCTACAGGTCTGTTTCCTACTCACATATCCACCAGGACCATGAGCTCCATTGGGCACAGACACCCAATTTCCAAACAGAGTCATGTATCAATAGACTCTGATGCCACTATCAACATGATCAGTATATAATCAGATAGTGTAAGCCATCACCTATGATGTGGCTATTACACATGGGCAGCTGTCTCTTACATCTTACACTCCTACTGCAGATGTTTCACTGGAGTTAAAGATGATATGCAACCTGTTTCATTACCAGTACTGTGCACTACCTTACATACAGTATGTGCAAGCGGCTGTTATATTGGCAATGAGAGGTTGGGCTACACAAACCTGGTAGTTCAACCAGTGTGTCTGTACTCTCAATATCCACTCTATGTAGGTGTGCACATAGCCATTTGGCCAAGCCCTCTAACAAGAGTCACTACACATTTGCGTAACATGTACACATGCACAGCTGTTATTGCTTGCAAACGATATTAGAGAGGTGCAGCCCTGTAACAAGGGTCACTACACATTTGCATAACATGTACACATGCACAGCTGTTATTGCTTGCAAATGATACTAGAGAGGTCCAGCCCTGTAACAATGGTCACTACACATTTGCATAACATTTACACATGCACAGCTGTTATTGCTTGCAAACGATACAAGAGAGGTGGATATTACATGTGTTATGTGCATGGATAGTTACCTGGCTCTTCCAATTATCTTTGTTATCACGCTGCTAAACTGTCTGATGAATACAAATGATATGCATCCTTTTATTGAGTATTGTAAGTGCCAATAGACATACCTACTGTTTGCATAACATAACAGAACTGCTATGTAGAATAGAATACAGATCTGCCTAAAATACTGCACATTACACAGTTATTGGCACAATATCCCACAATGCACACCATATTTGCACAGTAAGCCCACCTTTAACATGTTCATCTTACTTATACACCCCATACATATGTCGACTTTTACAATATATCAACATATACTATCCCCTGTTATAGCACATACTTGTTGGACCAATCCTGACACTGACAGTGGCTGGAAGTCAATTGTTGGGTTCCAAGCCCATATCATCCCTTGTGGTGTATGCGGAGTGTGCCGTGTGACCTACAGCAGTACACACATAGAATACTACAAGCATTACTACTGCTCAACAATACATCGCTACAAGATAGCTATTTCCACTATATGCATTGATTACACTGTAATTCTTACAGAACAGGTACTACATACACAGACATACTACATGGTATACATACCTTCTTAGTAATTGGAGGTGTTATTGACTAGTATAATACTCTTCAGTGTTTTGTACTGTCCTACAGGTAGATATAGATGGTTTGAATGTGTGACAAGGCATCCTTTTATAGTTAGAGATCAGTAACTTGTGCTATCCCAATAACCAATTGGTGTCCCTAAGTAGCTAATTACATCCACATCAGCTGCGCTGCTACTGCCTTAGCCAATACCATGGCTACAATGGAGTATAACTGAGTACTCCACTTGGGCGTTGTCCCTTTGCCTTATTTGTGAGGAAGACAGCATGGACACGTTGTTTGGAATCTATTGCAGCAGCTGTATGGAGATGAACAGTAATATATTGTGTGTAATGCCTAGAGGATTTGGTGTAAATGTGAGTACTGCTGTTATATTTCTATTTGTTCAGGGTTTGTCTGTACCTAATAATTCTGCATATGTTTCAGTCTGGCCAGGTTGTTTGACCAGCTCAAGGCTGTATAGCTATGCATATAATGTTAGGGGGTTTACAGTGTGCTTACCAGACATATTTAGTTTGGTGTTACTGTGTATCATACTGTGCTGATAATCAGTACTCGATAACACTTCCTGGTGTACGACCCTTTCAACCCTCTGAAACGGGATTAGCTCATACAAACCCTGTTACATCAGCAGCTGTTCAATTGTATAACATCAACTATTTCACATAGGGCCATGTTAGTGTGTCTGTGTCCAGGTATGTTAAGGTTACAGCAGATGTTGTACAGTAGTTGAATAATTGGTTATGGTATGATAGAGTGTATTGATGTAATTATTTTGGTTGTGGGGAAGATGTTGGTGGGTGTACATAGCTCATGCAGGTGTGTAGGAACCCCTTTTATACAACGTCTATATGTGTGTGGGTGTTCTTTCCTTATGTGAGCACCTATCCCTTAGTGGACTAATACTATGGTAATTGCAGGCTGATTCATTGAGGCACTTTTAAATGCTTCCTGTATAGCATGCAGGTACTGTTAGTCCTTGAATCCTTTTGGCAATACATCGGAATGTAATAAAGTTTTGCAAAATGAAAGCTGTCTGTGTATTTCTGTCATGGATGTTTGCAGTCATTGCAGGAGTGTTGGTGACTGTGTCCATAGAACATATTTGTAATAGTGTATTGGCATATACTCTTCATATGTTATGTTCATATTGTTTGGGGGGGTGGGATGTAATGTGTGATTACTATGGTCCATGTTATACTCAGATATGAACACTTTGGATGCTGTCTACAGACATGTATGTATGTATGTATGTGTATATATATATATATATATATATATATATATATATATATATATATGTGTGTGTGTGTGTGTGTGTGTGTGTGTATAAGTATATAGATATATATATATATATTATTGCATACATTTATCTGTACCTCCATAGATGTGTAAATATTTTAACCTATTTATATATCTACATATATATTTAGACCTGCATATATTGACATGTCTCTATGTATCTCTCTCTCTCTCTCTCTATATATATATATATATATATATATATATATATATATTTATATCTATATCTAATCTATATATATATATATATATATATATATATATATATATATATATATATATATATATATGGGTCTATATTGCAACATCGAACGCTAAAAACAGTGAACAATGTTACATCGACACATTTTCAGCGAAAGCTGAAAATGTTGAATCCACAGAACAGTGATTTCTTTCCTAGGGAAAGAAATTGCTGTTCCAACCCCCACAAAAAAAAAAAAAAAACATTACACACTTCCAAACACATACCCAATCCTAATTATACTCCCCCAAAAACCAGTAAACAACTAAATACACATATGCACATAACCCAACCATACATTTAATGAAAAAAAAAAACAGTAAACATTTTAAACCATATGCACTTACCTTAACCCACACCCTAACCCTAAGGTCAGTAACTCTCGCACATTTACATAAACAGCTCCAAACACATACACACTTACCTTAACCCTAATTCTACCCTCCAAAACAAAAGTAAGCAGCTGAAAACACATACACATGTAACTCAACCATACATCTAACACAAAATATAAAACAGTAAACACTTTCATACATATGCACTTACCTCAACCCGCACCCTAACCCTAAGGTCAGTAACTGTTGCACAATCACGCTCGGGAGCTATGCTGGACAAGGGACCACACTACACTTCAGAACATGGCAAAACAACGAAGTGGTCAAGCGACTTCTTTCCCAGTGAAAGAATTCGGTGAACAGCCACTTCGCTGTTTTGCCTGTTCGCTCTATATGTGTCGATGAAAATGCATTCGACATAATGCATTTTCATTGTACTCATAGGAACCCTATATATATCTCTATATATCTATATATGAGCATACACCTTTAATTGGGTACATGGCGGGTTGTCCTATTTCAACACATTCCTCCCTTTTGTTTTTTAACCTGTCTGCTTACACAACTGGAATAGGTACATATCAGGTAGCTTAGTGTTAGGTTACTCTGAGGATGGAGTACATGATTGCAGGTTCTAATCCTGGAAGGTGTTATTATTTTACCTGTCAGAGTAGGTACTGGTAGGGAAAGTGTGAATAACGCACATTTACGAGGTTGTAAGCAGGTTTGCCTGTGGTCTGCACGACGTTAAGCAAAGGTTAAACATGTGAAGTGCTTCTCTGTTTACTGTGTTTCAACACCGCTTACCATCGTGCAAACCCGTGGAAACCTGCTTACAACTGCTTAAGAGTTTTTTAATCCACCTGAATCCAACAGCCCTTATTCTGGCCCTCAAAATACATTAACAGCTCTTGAACCCGGGACCATGAACACCACAGTCACTGAATTTACCACTAAGGCACCCGAGATATGTACAAATGTTATGGTGTTCAGAATATACATTTTACTACAGGCATTCCTCACTACTGAAAACAAGTGTGACAGTCAGTTGGTGTACATATGTCTGATACATGTTAATGTTCATATGTTTGTGAAATTAGGTGTTGCAATGTGACATGACAGGGTGTATTATGACTGAGAAAGCTTCTTGTTTTGTGTCCTTTTTACATTGTCCCTGTACTACATGTATACCCCTCCAGTTTTGTGTGCACTCCAATTCCTTTGGAGTGCTTCTGTGTCACAATGTGTGTTCATAGATGTCTATATATATGGCTAGTGATGTAACTGTATAATATATATATATATATATATATATATATATATATATATATATATATATATATATATATATATATATATAGATATGTGTGTGTGTGTGTGTGTGTGCGTGCAGACATCACTGACGTATATATGTATATATATATATATATATATATATATATATATATATATATATCATATTAATTTGTAACAGTAATACACATGTAGACTGAAATGTGTTGGTTCACAAACTACAGTTCATTACAATGTACTGTACATATGTACACAAAGTGACTGTCCCATTTGTGATCATTACAGTGAAATGCATATGGTATAAGGTGTAGTCTCAAGACCATGAAACATGTGTACACCTCGGATGGCTTAGTGGTAAGTCCCATGACTATAGTGTCCAGGGTTCGACACCTGCGATGCTTTACAAATGTTTTTTTCTGCAGGATAAGGCTCATTTAAGCAGTTGTAAGCAGGTTTAAAAGTGTTTGTGTGACATTATAGCAGTGGTTAAACACAGTTAAACAAACTTTGTAATGTATAACCTGTGCACGCAAACATGGCCACATCTTCTAACCACATGTTAGTGAAGTAACATCTCACTATGTGCTGACATAACATTACATTCTCTCTTGACAGTACTCTTCAGCACACATGGGTTTATATTGGTGTTTTGAATGTTTATTATACAGACGATTACTACCTATATATGCAAGCTGTGGTTAAGGTATACATTTGAACATGATAAACATACCTGCCTTTATCGGGATTGATGCACAGATACTATGCAGATGCTGTAACCATTAGACTGTTGATATTAATGTTGCTTCCGCCTATTTCCTATTTAGATGATTTCTATGTGTAAGCTAGGCTAAGCAAAAGGCGGAGGCCCCCAAACTCACTGAGCTTTACGTACTCTTAAAATAACAACATATAACAAATGTTCTGTGAGACAATACATTACATTACTAACTACATTAGACAAAGCCCTCACTGACACACTTCAAGGGAAACCTTGTTGTGTGAATGGTTAACAGAATATACACCCTTGTGATCATGTGTCCCAGAACCATCCAGCCAGGGGGTGGGTGAACCTGCCCAGTTTGATAGCTGCGAGACTTGTTGGGGGAATTGAATGGTGTTGAATTGTCACATTAACATGTCCTCTTTAGATCACTAAGTGCCCCTATCACCCTACACAACCCTAGTCTTCATCAGTTTCCAGCAACTCTGCCTGGAATTGCTTCATTGGCTATACTTGACAGAGGCTCAGTTACTTCATCAATGGTGCAGAGGAAGCCAACACACTGTAGCTATGCTTCTAATTGCCCTTGGGGAGATAGGTAGTAGGCTATCTGTGAACCTCTAAAGTGCAGGCCATCACAACCATAATATGTGAATAAACAGACCTTTGGATCACAATATACAGTGAGAAATCACCATGTAGTCAGGAAACAGTTAAGTACAGCAAGAACATACAGAGCACTGATACTTAGTCACTCCAAAAGCCTATCTTGGAAGCTAGAAGACTTGTATAAGTTTAAGGCTTTCTATTGCTTACCAGTAGGTTACCTACAGGAGAGATGAAAAACCAGCACAGATGGGGAACATGCATGCAATGATACCATACCGGCCTATGTGTCAGCCTTAGGCTTTGGAATACTGGCCAAGGCTATTGGCGCCCCCATAGTGCCTTATTTAGGAGAGTCTCAAAGGTGAATACCAGCTCCATAAATGACACAATAGCAGATTCAATGAGGATTATGCTACTCATCACCAGGGGTTGTGATCACAACATGCATGCACTCACAGCACTCCTCAGGATGGGCATCATCAACATCTGTGCAGTAACTGAGATCTGTCTTAAGGCTCCTGAGAGCACACCAGCTCTACCAGACTACAACTCATACCACACATTTCAGCCACAGAACATGGACTGACAGACATGGAGGGGCTGTATCTATATTCATCAGGGATACCTACACCTCTGCCTCCAGGTTAGTGGAGCAGCATGATACCTCTGAGATCATCCATGTGCAGCTAACATCAGCCACAACTGCAATGTAAATTGTGGCCTGCTACAGATCACCCTCCATGACCCAGGACCACCACTCCACCTACCTGGAGACAGTAGAAAACATGGCAGTCCTAATACACACCCTGGCATTGGTTGATGTCAACCACCATACCATTAACTGGGAAACTTACTCCAGTACTCACTTCTAGGCCCAGCGCTTCCTGGAATTTATCATCTCATATGCCCTGTATCAGGTGGTAACCTCCCTAAAGAGGGGTAGAAACTACTAGAAGTGGTCATCACCAACATGGGCAAGAGGTGCACCACAGCAGAGGTTAACCAGTCACTGGTTAGATCTGACCATGAACTATTCACTATTTCCACACCCAAGTATCTCCCCCACCCACAGATACCACTGTATATACCTTTCCTACAGATAAATTTACACTACTAGTGACAGGGGTGGGGGGTTCACAGCCCCCACTCTAAGGGTAAACACTGCTCAAGGTACAGACAGATTTACAAATGCAGTCTATAAGCACCTATATGGATGTATGGATCATGCCATCACTGCTAAATCAAGACTCACTCCTCCTAGACAAGGACACCAGTCTGGTGGGCCTCTGCAATAAACAGGCTATACTACAGAAGTAGGAGGGTGTTCCTGATAAACAGCAAATCCCATGAAGGGCAGACATTTGTGAACACTATTAGCATGATACATTGGTCCCTCATGATAACATCCAAGGCTAACATCAGCAGGAGGATATGCAAGGATTCGAATGATAACCACAAAGCCTTCTTTGGCTATGTCAAGGATCTAAGTGGTGACACACAGATTTGCACTGTGCCAGTGAAATATAGCTCAAAATATGCTGACCCTACTGATATCACCAACATCCTTGCAGATACATTCAGTGCATACTTTACCCCCTAAAGAGCCCACAACACTAGCCGAAAGGTACAGTATCCCACACATCAGAGACACACAGGTGGAAATGGCCTTCTCTAACAACAGAACACAGCATCAGTGGAGGCAGATGTTGTCCCAGACTGCATCTTGCAAATTGTACAAGACAACCTGACCCCCCATCTAATTAAGCTTTCCAACCTCAGCATCTCCACAGGCTACATGCCCATACAATGGCACGTAGCAACTGTTATTCCACTCCATCAAGGTGGAATCACAACTGACTATGATAACTACCACCCCACAAGCCTGACTAGCCTGGTCTGCAATGGTATGGTTCGCTTTCTCATGGCACTCATTAACAAAGACATTGGTAACCTCCGAACACATGACCCAACACAGGTCAGCTTGGCTGAGTGCAGTTCATGCCTACTGAACCTGTTTAATGTCTTACATAAAGTCACCAAGACATTAGATGATGGGGGAGGTGGTTCACACATACTACCTGGACCTTGCCAAGGCTTTTGACACCATGGCCCACTCTGGTATTATTGATAAACAGACCAGCCTGTACATACACCAATACATTATAGATTGGGTTGTTAACGGGCTTAGACACAGAACCCACATGGTACAAATAGCGGTCTCCAGGTCCAACTCTTGAACTGTCAAGACTGGTGTCCCACAGGACTCAGTCCTGGGAGCCCTACTGTTTGGCATATACATCTCAGAGGTACAGGCAAACACAGGTGGACTATGTCAGACCATGTTTGGCAATGACTGCGAACTGGGAGCCATGATTGATAGTTCAGCTGACACAGACATCCCTCAAAGGGCCTCACAGAGAATGTCACATGGTGTCAACATCATGGCCTCCAGCCAAGTGCCACTAACTGCATGGTCATTCCATTGTGGAATATTAAGCACCCACATATTAACACATAAGTGGCAGCCACTTTAATACAGATGAGGTAATGGGGTATCTGGGGACTAAGGTAGATAGCGATCTCCCCTTTGACAATCATATCTCCACAGTAGTTAGGACATCCTTCTATGTAGGCCATCTGATTACTAAAGGATTCCCATATAGACATACTGGGGTTATAGTGCCCCTTTACTCATCACTCATCAGTCCCATCATAGGGTATAATAACACATGTGGGATGTACCTCAGAGGACACTTTCAACAGCTGGGAGGTCCACAAATGCACCTCGCCAAGGGGAATACTGGCCTCCAACATATGGCATCTCATTTACCCAGAGATGATCTCCGCTGGCCAACACAGCCATGTCAAACTTAGGCTTGATGGATATGTTCCACCTATGGGAATCCATGTCACAGTGAGCCACACACTGTAGTGATCTGAACCTTGCCACAACAATAACTGGAAGATGCTGGAGGGACAGATTCCTGTCACAGATACTCACCATAGTTTGGAACAACATCCCTAACTACATTATACAGAGCCCCTCACTTACAGTCTGCAAGAAAAACCTTGAAGAGTGGATGGGGAACAGTAGATACACCCCAGGGATCCCGCCTCTGGCTCTGCTCCAGAGAGGGACAGTTAATGAATCAATGGGGTGGCAAAAGCTGACACATTTTGGCTGGGCTTATGTATGGCCTCTGTCAGTTGGCCAAGCACCTACCTGTGAATCTATATGTACAGTATCTGCATATGCTGATAGCTTAATTTACTGTTCAGGTGTTGACTTACCTTGTACCATTGGCGGTTGTGTCTGCAATAGTTGAGGGATGCCTATGTTGGATGCACACAGTAGACTGCCTATACATGACAATTTCCAGGTAGTCTTGTGTGTGTGCCACCCATTTTTCTGTGTGTGCAGGTGGAGAAAGGTGTCAGTCCCTACACTGACAGTGTGTGTGTTATATGTTCCCTCTTTGCCAAGACATGGGCATACTGGGCATGCCTCCATCTGTCTACTGGGGCTGGCTCAGGATGTTCATGGTCTGAGTACCTCTGTGCCTGTAGGGCCCTTGGCAATGGTGGTGGGCTGTGAGAGCCTTCACCATTCTGTCCCTGCTGCAGCTATTTCCGCAGGACCATATTGTGTAGCATGGCACACACTATGAAGATGTGGGCACACATGCCTGGAGAGCACTGCAAAGCTCCACCAGATATGTCCAAGAAATGGAACTGTGATTTCAGCATCTCAAACACATGCTCTATGATAATTCTGGTTTGTGCGTGTGCCTCATTATGGCATTTCTGCATGGGTGTATGTGCATTTCTGATGGGAGTCATCATCCACGGTTCCAGTGCATAGCCAGCACCCCCCACCAGGTAGCCATTTAGAATGTCCCCCCTGGCAAATAACTGATACAGCTGTGAAGCATGCCAGATGTGGGAGTCATGCTAGCTTCCGGGGCTGCCAGCACACACATCCATGATGATGCCCTGGGCGTTGCACAAGACCTGGCAGTTGATGGAGGAGTATCCCTTGTGGTTTATGTAGTGCCTACCCTGCTCACCAGGTGGTGACTTGATGTGTATGTGTGTGCAATCTATTGCACCCTGTACCTCTGGCTTTTCTGCCACACAGTGGAAGAGACTCATATTGCTGGCCAATTCCTCCTGTGTTCAGGGGAAGTATATGTGCTCATTGGCATGTGGTAACATGGCATCCAGGATCGGTGTAGTATCCTGGATGCTGATGCCTGTGAGATCCCCATGATATCCCCAGTTGGTCTTTGAAAGGTACCTGTAGCTAGTATTCTCAGGCTTATGCATACCTTTGTAGCCACTGGGATGGGTTCCCCTCTGTTTGTTCTGGCTCTGAGGTGTGGCCAGCACAGCTCCACAAGTTGCTGTAGGATGTCCCTATCTATCCCGTAATGCTCTACTATCTCCAGATCATGTAGCCCCTGGTAGGTTACTCTGGGTCTGAACACTGTCCTCCTCTTCTGGTGCTTGAAGTGGTCATGTGCATCATCCACCACACCACCTTCAGTCTCCAACACATGCTGGTGGATCAAAGCTATGGCAGCCCCTAACATGTACATACTATAAGTTCCCCGTCTGTATACATCACTGGTGCAGAGTGTATGGGAATACACAAATGTGTGTGAGGTGCTTTCACACTTTATACTATTGTGCTATGAATGCTGCTGATGTCAGTGGGTCTGTATGAGCTATTCCAGCTGCAGCGTTTCTTACTTATTGGTTTTGCAATGAGTACTGCAAGCGTTTGGCCTTTACTGTGGAGATCTACTTGCCTGCCTTGATTAATCTGTTGCCCTTTAATTCACTTTTAAACCTATATCCCCTCCCATTATCAGGCATTAATCCACCTGCCATCTTTCTTGTTTTGTACTTTCCCTACCCAGTCATGGCAAAATGTGCCTTGTAGCTATTATACTGCAAATCATCTTTGTTCTGCTTTGACACTTTACTGTTTTCTTTGCAGTGCATCCCCTCCCCTTTCCTGTTCTGCAGGTAGCTGCTTGCAGCCTTGTTAGCTGTTGTCAATGGCCCACTGTAGGCTCCTAGCTGTTAGTTAGTCATTTGTACTCCAATTTCACTGCTGCAGCATTTCCTTATTTCTTTCCTATATCCTTCCTGTTTCAGCTGCAGTGTGCACTGCGCAAACCTGTTTACCGGGTTTACGTACGTTTTCATCTCCGTTCACATGCATATTCAGTTACCTTGTGTACTCTCAGCTAAGCATAGCTATGGCCAATTCAACACACCCCTATCCTGCATCTTTGCCAAGCTAGGGGCGAACCAGTTTAGCACTGCTCAAATGTGCTTACAGCAATGGTGACACACCCCTCTCCTGATGTCATCTTTATCTCAAGGGCACACCTCGGTGTTATAACGCTACGCTGTGAGGTGCATCCTTATACCAGCGGGGAATCTGTGATTCACTATTACTCCTCTCATTTGCATGGCATTGCCTACTAATTCCTAGCTACTGCGCATAACACTGTCACTGCCCCTTAGCAACCCTTGCACCATAGTATGGTGTAGCATGCCTGCCATTGACTATTATGGGGAAATCTTGATATGTGTTTCATTGCGGTTTTATTTTATATTTTTATATATTCCTTGTGATCCCCTTTGCGCAACGCTACCCTGCACTTCCACGTTGCTATAGTGCGACTATATATATTAAATGCTAATTTTATATTGTGTACATTTTTTTTTATGCCAATGGCTATATATTTAGCCATTGGCATATATTAACAATATAATACATGTGTTTGGTCAGCTGTCATGGCTCCAATTTTATGTTTGCAAAAATGTAAGCTGTTTTCTATGGTTTACATTTCTGCATGCTTACACTACGCCTGCACCACTTCCTGAATTGCTACATACCTTCACTTGCATGCTACACTACTGCACATGGGGTAATTAGCATACATGGCCCGGGAGCTGTGCAGATGTAGCATACACAGATAGTGCACATGGAAACAGCTCGTACCTGAATTGCTCGGTGGTCATATTTGGTGTTAGAATGTCAAAGCTATGCCTGCACCTGGCTCAAGTTTCATGAATCCCGGGGTACGTCTTTTCATATGTGATACAATTTCTTAGGTTATAGTTATCCTCTGACATTACCATCACAGTATTTAAATAATTTCTCTAGTTTTCTTTATCAGATTTATTTGCATAACACACTTCCAGTATGTCCCATCCAAATAAATGATACAATATTAGACACTTGATTTTACAGTTATTTTTGCACTTCTGCTATGAAGAAAGCTACTATTTCTTGAAATTGTGTACTTACTAATGTGGTTGCCAAGCAGTTGGACAGTGTGTCTGGCTGAGAAGAATCAGTGTTTAAATCTTGGTCTCTTTTCTTTATGATATTTTCCTCTGTATATATTTTATGAGGAAAAGATCATAGCAAAAGTAGATCATAAACTATACACATTTTTTTTATTCATAGATTTTTTTCTGTTTAAAAATGTTGGTTACATAATTGAATTACTTATGCAGATTTTTTTTGTAAAAGATAATGTTCTGGATTCCAAAATATTACAGTAGTAATGGTATACAGCATCTACCATCACTGCTCTGAACAGTAAAATTCAACCAGACATTCTTGGATGCCATCATCCCAGGGGATAGGATCACCCAAAGTCATACGTTGGCATGTTGGTATTGAACTCATGTGGACTCAATACACTCAGGTAAAATTGTGAGATTCAGAAATTTCCTGTAGTAATGAAATACATTACCCTGTCTGGACATTGTGCTGAAGCTGTCTAAGGACATGGAAATGTTGTTGAATCTGGACAAAATCCTTGAGTAGAGCAGTTCCGGCTGTACGATTATAGGGAGTTTTGGCAGAAAGGTGGAGCTAGACAGTCATAAGGCCATTGAGCCATATAGCTATTCTGTAGGCCATACAGCTCATTTGGAGGGCATATAAGTGAATGCATGCATGATAGCCAGCATGGCCATTATGTCTAAATTTACTTTGTCCAGAAAGAGGAATGAGGGTGTGAGCCACTGGCCCACAAAATAATATATATTTTTTAAACATAGTAAAAAGTGGCATCCATGGGGCAGTTTGAGGGATACCTTACACTATCCACATCTGTGCACTTGCACATTCCCAGGCTTTCCACCCCAACTCCTGACACTTTTTGTACACCTCCACCTGTATGTCAAACTAGGTACTACAGGCAATCCAGCTTCTCATTTGTCACCACCTGCAGTAAATGCTTCCATGTACAAGAGGAGTTTCTACAATACCAAGAAGGCCATGCATTTTAGTGGGCTTTGTAATTGATATAGCTTTGTATATTGCTAACCTGGGCAAGCTGCAATGCCAAAACTAGTTCAATATGGTGAGTCTGATTTATCTTTCGGAATCTGTCGAAGGGCTCACTCAGTCACCATTAGCATATCCTGAATGGAGAATAGTGGAGCCCTGTTTTTTGGAATTGGATACATAGCGACACATTCAGTTGGGTATATTTATACATGCCTAAGGGTTTTGGAATGCAGTCCTATATCGTTATGTCATATGTAAATCAGTCATTTACAAATTGTCATGAATGAATGAACTGATCATTCATTTTTAAGTTGGATTACTGAAAATGTAACTTGTGCTTTTTATTTTAAAATTGTAAATATTTTTCTCTTATCTTTAAAAGAAAACCTATCCACTACCTTGCTCCATAAATACAAAACAATTCTGTGACTGTCAGCAAGTTCTATTGCCTGTCAAAAAACAGAACTTCCAGAGTGCCTATTAAAATTCTAAGGCATGACAGCACTAGTCATAAAAAATGAATCTGTAATTGCAAATTTGTTCATAGGTGGTTAATGGGCTATTGCCCTGAAGGTCTGTGTAAGCCTAGCCATATGTGCCTACAATAATACTAGAAAATCCAATATAAAGTATCTTGGTTAAACAAGAGATCTTAATTAGCAATGACTGCCTATATCTAGGAGGGTCAGAGGTGAAATCCCAGGCTGGAATTTATGCTTTCCCATCCAGTCATCCAGGCTACACTTAAACAGGGTCATAGAGGTGTTCTGTTTGATATGAATTGGTAGTATATTCCAGAGGAGTGGCAGCCTCTGAGAGACATATATGTCTCTCCAGCAGGTTCTATATATGTCACAGGCCAGGTTAAGGTCCCTGGAGTGGGTGACCCTTGTCCAATTTCGCTTGCAGATGTGCATCATTTTCATTTGGTTTGGATCCAAGATTACTCTGTAGGTCAGACACAAGTCTCCTCTAAGTAATCTGTATGCTACTGAGTACGGTGACAGTGACTTCAGTCTGTCAATGTATTGACGTGTTGGAGACCCTGAATTTTCTTGGTTAGAAATCTCTGAGGTCTCTCAAGTTGCTCCAGGTGCCTGGTAAGGTACATGCCAAAGGGAGCATTGTACTCAATTATTGGCCTGATGAGGGTTGAGTACAGGGGTGTTATGACCTCTTCTGCTCTTGAGACAATGCCTTTGCTAATGAGGTGTGTGATGTAGAATGCCTTCCTTACCACAGTAGACATATGGTGGTCAAAGTTTAGGCTGCAGTCAACTTGCGTTCCCAAGTCTCTCTTTACTGAGTTGTTACTTAGGGTATTATTAGTTATATGATAGTCAGCATTGAAATTGTTTTTACTGAAGGGGATGATAATGCATTTTTTTGCAATGAATTTGAGTCCATGGAATTTGGCACCAATCACTGGTCTGTGTAAGTTCCTTTTGAAGTATATTAACATCATCTGGGGATTCAATGATTTTACCTACTTTGCAGTCATCAGCAAACTAAGCAACAGCCCCTCTGTTTTGGTCTAAACTTATGGGAAGTACATTCCAAACAATAGGGGGCCCAGCACTGACAGCTGTGGAACCCCACTGGTGACAGGTTTGCTGGTTGAAGTAAAGTCCCCAGCTTTGACTGATTGTGATCTGTAAGTGAGACAGTTAGCAACCCACTTGATAACATAAGGTTTGATATTCAACTGGGAGAGTTTTCTATGATGCCTGAACATGGTATTGTGTCGAAGGCCTTAGCTAAGTTAAGGTAGGCTGTATGCACAGATTTGCCTTTGTCTATGGCTCTGGTGA
The DNA here is from genome assembly GCF_019279795.1 of Protopterus annectens. Lineage (NCBI taxonomy): Eukaryota > Metazoa > Chordata > Ceratodontiformes > Protopteridae > Protopterus > Protopterus annectens. The sequence continues at coordinate 281,082,098 of NC_056726.1, read as the reverse complement.
TGTTTTCAAAGAAGTCCACCAGGCTTAGCAAGCATGACCTACCTTTGCCAAAACCAAACTGTGTCATATCAAGGGTTTGGAGATCACCTATATCCTTATTTATAAGGTCCGTGATGATTTGTACCATGGTCTTACAGATAAGGCTGGTTAAGCTTATTGGTCTGTAGTTCCCAGGGTCTGTTGCTGTACCCTCTTTATGAAGGGTTATGACGGTTGCTATTTTCCATTTGGCAGGGACAAAACCAGTGCTCAGGCTGTGGTTGAAGAGAGTACCTAATGGAGTTGCTAACTCATGTTTTAGAATATTTAAAACTCAACCTGGGAGGCCATCTAGTTCCACAGATGCTGTATTTGTGCCTTGGAGAGAGCATTAATGACTTGCTCTTTAGTGATGCAAGGTGGGAGAGATGTAGAGGGGATGCTTTGTGGAATGTTTGGAGGGGACAGAGGTGAAATTTTTGCTAAATCTGTCAGCTTATAGGTTAGCTATTTTCACAGGATCAGTGTGTGTGATGCCATCCACAGATAGTTCAGCACACATCTGGGTTCTATCTTTTAGGTAAAGGATGTATTTTGGTTATCCTTAGCCATAGTTGCTAATTTTTTTTTTAAAGTTGCTTTTAGAAAATTTTACAAGTTGTCTTATTTGTTTCTTCCAGCAGAGGAGCGTGGTCTTCCAGTGCTGGTACCTTTCATTTTTATTCATAGACAGCAACTTCTTCCTTTTGTTACATAACTTATTAATTCGACATGTCCACCAGGGAGGCTTGTTTTTTCTTGAGGATCTTGTTTTTATCCTATCAGGTACTGCTGTGTCAATACATTTGTTTAAGTGTTTGTACAGGGCATTTCTGTATTACCTTAGCATAGTCGTCAATGCCATATGCGGGAACAGGAGCTTGAAAATGATTTATGCCATCCCTTAGAAGGTATAATTCACTTTGGTGAAACGTTTTATCCTGATTTCACCTAAGATGGGTTCAGGTGTTATAGATACTTCAAATGTGACTGATTTGTGATCAGATTTAACAAGTGAGGGTCCTATACTTCTGGTGGTGCAATGGTTACACATGTTGATGAGGACCAGGTTGAGAATATTTGCCTCTTAAGCAACCTTTTATGGAGTTGCATACTATTTGTTCCAGAGCATTAGTGTTAACAAAGTCCAGGAACCTTTCTGCAAGCATGTTGATACTCATATCAATTTCCCAGTCAATGCAGGGATAGTTAAAATTACCCATGACTAGAGTGGTTGTAATTTGATTGACTCAAGTAGGTACAAATAAACAGCGTAGGTATCTTGGTTCACTGAAGGGGACCTATAGCTACCGATGACTTGAAGGGGGGGGGTCTTACCCACAGTTAGTTGAACTTGGAGTAACTCCAAGGAGGTTTCTTGTCTAACTAGTCTAGAGGTGTTTTTATCTTTGATGAAGATAGATACTCCTCCTCCTTTGGTTCTCACACATTCATTTTGCAGTCTGAAAGTGTGGAAGGCATTCTAGCCTTACAAGGCCTGGGTACTCTCTGCTACAGACAGTGCAGTTTCTGATACAAAAATTCCTAGTGTTTAACAGCATAACCTTAATTTGTTTATGAGCGATATTTTCACATCAGAAATTTTGTTCTTGAGACCTTGGCTAAAAAAGGCGTTATGGGAGAGGCAAGTGCTTTAGCCAGTAACCAAAAGCCTAGAGGTGACAGGTAAAAACTATCTCTGCAAAGCAGAGTGGTCTATCAACCGTGTCATGCCAGGCTGACAGAGACTGCATCCCCTAAGAATGACACCAGAAATTAAGCCAAATGTTGAAGTCAATCACTTTTTGTTTATATTGTGGTATCATCCTAGGTGAAGGTAGAATGCATCTCAAGGCTAGGGACATACCTCCCTGGGACACATATTCAAAGAGCTCAATTATGTCTCTCTTCATATAGTTCAGTGAGATACTTCTCAAGTCATTCACACCAACATGAACTATGATGGAGTCATAATGGTTCTAGTTGAGAGACTTGAGTGCATGTGTGATCTGATGGATGCTGGCACATGATAGACAGCTGACCGTAACTTTCTCCTTGTCCAGCCTGGTGAGTGGGACATCTGAGTGTCTCACAATGGAGTCACCTATGAATAAAAAATTTGGTTTAGATGTGCTTTGCCTTAGGGGTTTATTTGGTGAGAAACCGGTGCTTATGTTTTTATGTGTAATGAGTGCTGTAGGTGCTGTATTAGGTGTAACATGTTTGAGTTTAGAAGGTCTCTGGTGTTTAGGTAGGTTTCTAGTGAGTACCTCCACATATGATGGTTTATGTGTTGTGTTCATGATTTGTGTAGGAGCTGTAGTATGTGAGCTGACAACCTGTTCAGTGTTACTGTTCTGGGCATACGAGAGCAAGGATTTCAGATTCTTAGTGTGGATACATCCCTCATATATTGTACTTGGGTGATTTAGTAATAGAGGGTTGTCAGTGTACATCAGGCAGTTGTTACACTGCCTCAGGATACCCATGTCAATCAGGCTGGTAGGAGAAATGGAGGAAGGCTGACCATCCATAATGCTAGGTTAAGTCCTGTTTTCACAGTGAGGAGTGAAAATGGATGGGCGTGGTATAACTGGGTGCTCTAAGTTATTGTACACTGAGTTTTAAAAATCACACTATTTCATTATATATCAAAGGTTTTTTTTAAGTTTGCAGGACTAGGTGTTACAGGTCTTACACGTCTGATGCAGAACTGCATTTTTGATACCATGTTACATCTGTATGTTTAGGCAGGACTGTGGGACGAGAGCCTTAGACTTGTTGATTAAGGCCTACATCATGTATAATTGTGCTCTTTGCCAAAGATGATGATGACTGAGCCAGAATGTTAAGCTATCTCAGAAGTCTCTTGCCAGAATACAATTTCTGTGCAGAAAATGCAACGCTAATGCTACTGCATATGCGTCTTATATGAATGCAGTATTCTGGCATTCTGACCTCACATGGCACTAGGGATATAAACACAGAATCCGAGCAATAAACCTTAATAATAGTAATTTTCAGAATCAATGCTTTGATCTGCTAGCATGCAATCAGCAGTAGTAATCTTTTCAGTCAAATAAAGGGCAACTATAACTGCATCAACATGCAATCCTTTAGCCTAAATTTTGAGAAGTGGGATCTTATAAGCATAGTAGAAATAAAGGTTAAAAAGCATGAAAGAAGAAAATATATGTACAATATGTGTGTTATTTACCTTTTCAAATATTAAAAAAAAAAGAATCATAATGTACAAGTTCACAATAAGAGGATCACATGAAATACAACATTTCATCAAAAAGCAGAGATATGCGAGACTCATTCTTGGCAATGTGCTAGGTAGAAGTGCTCATTATGATGAAAACAGAATTGCCCATGATTACCCAAAACATTTTCATGTAACTTTTTCATTGCAGAATACATATTGCTGACATAAAAAAGTCATTTGTTGATTTTTAAATCCAAGACATTTTTATGTATGAAATTAAATTATGTATTTCAGCAATGCACTTTGTACAAATAAATGGCACAGTCAGATCATTAATCCAAGCTGGCTAAGATTCCAAGCTAGTCTACTGAATATATGCTCTCTTTAGTGTTTTAAAACTATGGCTATGATCAAGAACACTGCATTTCTAGATGGTCTAATAAGTCAGGCACCTGGTTAGACTACTGTGAGATTTTTAAGAAGTACATTATTTACTGTACAGAGGACACATGAAAAGGGAAACACCCGGAATCTGAAATGGCACCATACTTATAAATTTCTAAAAATGTATGACAAAGCAGAAAAAATTGCAACTTCTTTTTATATCTTAAACATTGTTGGTCAGATCCTCAGCTGCATTTAAAACATCATGAGGCTTTCCATGGCCCTTGCTAAAGATCCAATGGCATTTTCAGATGCACTTGCAAATATCATTTTGCACTAAGAACATACTATCACAGAAAATAAAAGGCATTTAGGTCTTGTGACCATTTACTCCTTGTCATTTCTCACTTTCAGATTGATTCTCTTCTCTCAATGAGGGACAGGCCAGTAAAAGTATTGGTGAATTTGAATATACCCATTCAATTGTCCAGTTCCTGCTTGAAGGAAGGTAATGTTTCACACTGCTTCATTTGCAGAGGAAGTCTGTTCCAGACCTGGGAGAGGTGTTGTGCAATGCACCTATCTCTTCACTTTGTTCTATTTATCTGATAGTGAAGATTTAGATTCCTTGTTCTGGTATTTGTGGAACTATTTAATTTGTGGAGATACAAGAGATCCTGGACCACTGGACCTTAAAGGCTGTTCCAAAATGACACAGATCAAGCCCACGGTTCTGTAAGACACTGGATAAAGGGATAGTGCTTCCGGTCTTTTCTGGTGTTGTAGTGTTGTTTAAGCCTGTGATTGTCACAGTTAACAACATTTGGGGGTCATTCTAGTTGTCTGGTCAGGTGCATCCCAAATGAGGCATGGTATTCAATGATTAGCTTAATAAACACTGACTATAAATTGAGGATGACCTTTTAAACCTGGACTCAGTCTGTTTGGTGATCAGCCTCACTAAGTGGAAGGACTTCCTGACTACTGTCTACATGTTGGTCAAAGGAGATGGAGTTATCAAACCATGTTCCAAGATTTATAATCACATTCTCATTTTAGAGTGGATTATTGCCTATTTCATATTCTAGGGAAAGTGGATGGTTTACTAAATGCAACTATACTGCACTTTTAACATTTAATTTATGTATGTTTCTAGCACATCAGGTGTTTACAAGTGCAATTCTTGTTTCAGGGCTTGGGTGTTAGAGGGTAAGTTGCCAGTGACTCCCGATATGTAACCACCTGCACATTTAGAAGTCTTGGTTTTCAGAATGAAGGTCAGAAAAGTAAATGTTAAACTAAATGGGTCCCACCACAGAGCCCTGTGGTGTGCCATTGGTTACCTTCATAATCTTTGATGAGGGTCTATATTACATGATCAAAACCTTAGGTTATCGAATACCTAAAGGTCGATCACTAAATGTCGAACTCCAAAAAATTCAGGAATGGCCGTTTCCACACAGGGAAGCAATGCCATTAGTCAAACTAAAAAAAAAAAAGTTGTAAACAGAAATCAAGTGAAGGGCTTTGCCCCTCACAGCCCCTGATGTGGGAGGCTGTGCCCCCCACACCCCCTCTAACTAAATATACCAACTCTGAGATCGCTCTACATTGTAAAAAGGGCAAAATCTGCTTAACGCCCTAACGACTTGTTTCCCTGTGTGGAAACGGCCGTTCGCGATTTTCAGAGTTCGACATTTAGTGATTGATGTTTTGGTATTCAATAACCTAAGATTTCGATCATGTAATATAGACCCTTTGATGAGGCACCTGCTACCCACACTGTACGGATTCTGTGCTTTAGCCAGTTTCCTCTCTGTCTCACCACATAAGGGCCTATTTGTGATGCATTTCAGTTAATAATTGCACTAGCATGAGATATGGTGTCAAAAGCCTTGGCCAGATTGAGGTATGTCAAGTTTACCACTGTTCTATGGATCTGAGCATTCCTAGCAACAGCATTCATGAAGTAGGTTGCTTAAATTGCTGCTTCCTTAGTCATGTGTTTGAGAATGGATGATGAATGTTAGTTTTAGTTAATTCATTTAATGGTAATATATATATATATATATATATATATATATATATATATATATATATATATATATATATATATATATATAGATATATATAATTGTTAACAATAGATGTTATGTTAGGTTTTCAATACAATGTTTTGGGATCCTAAATCACAATGTTCATGTGTTGTTGAAAAGATGATTTTACACTTAAGTTATAAAACATTATTTTGCCACAGAAATGATGTTTTCGCCAAGCTTTGAAACTTGTCAGTAATCATTAATGAGACAGGCTGATTGCACAGATTGTGTTCTGAGATTAGGTTCAAATTATTGCTATTATTATTATTATTATTTATTTTATTTTTTTTGCACCCTCATGACCAAGCTCAGTGGCTCCACTACCAATAGACAATCATCTCATTGTTTTGAAGGCCACGAGATGCTGGCATTCCTGAGCCAGGCAAGAGACCAGATTGCCATTCATTTCTACCTAGGAATCTCATCCAGTCCCTCTACTCCCTAGTGAGAATCAAGAGGTAGTGAGGAGACCAGTTACCCCCCCCCCTCTCCCAATTCAGAGAACAGACTCCTTTTTAGCAACTCTTTTGAGCCTGCTATTGTTGGCATCCAAAGGAAGCATGCATCTGCATGTTGGATTCCCTTCAGCTTTATTCGACCAAAAAGCACCATGTCAGTGTGAACTCTGCAGTTGAAACTTCATTGGGTTATACCTAGTGCACCCACTAGCTCTTACTTTTATTGCTATCTCCCCAAAATATGGATGAGCTGACAATGGCCACTTACTTTCCTCCAGCTCACCCAGAACCTACAGATTCCAAAGCCTGTAGTTGAACTTGGGTCACCTGTGATGCAGCAAGAGTTTTCTCCATCTATGCCATGGAGATGGCTAGAGGTTAGAATTTCTGAAAAATAACATATAAGCTTGTTTTCACCAAATAAAGTATATATCTAATATTTTCTTTTTTTTTCCAATACTTTTCACACTAAATCTTATTATGATCGCCTGCTGAACTTACCTCATGAACTGCACAAGTAATTTTCAAATCAGTCCTGAGGGGTGACTGGTTATAGCTGAGTGTTTATTTTTAAAAGAAAATACAATAGCCCGATTACTTATTTGTTGATTTATTATTTAATTGATTTATATATTGATTAATTTTACATTTGTTGACTAGGAAAGTCTGAGTGGATTAAAAAAGCTCCTTTACAGAGAAAGCCTAATGAGACATACTCCACACAGTTTCTATAAAGTGAAATTCAGTTACAAATGCATAATTAGCAAAATGAGACGTGGGGTAATATATGTCAGAAAACATGGGAAATTAACAAGTAAAGGCCATAAGCTGAAACACTTACCAAAATACAATGAACAGAAAAAAGTCTGAATATAATACTGATTTATAGAGGCAGCCCATTGACAGTCTTATTACTTTAGTACTGCCTAACAGCATACTGAAAAATATCTCAAGAAAAAAAATAGCAAAATGGAGATTTTTTTTTAAATTTCCACAGTTAAAGAATTCTTAATGAATTATATCTGGGATTCAGAAAAAAATATCCCTGCAAGTGTATAAACTGCAGTGGTCAAAACTTGCAGTTTATGTGAATGCAGGAAATGCAATTCAGAGACACGTTTAGCTACAGTGTGGAAGTCCCCATTATGGATAATTTGTATATCTACAGATTGGGTGTAATTTGGGGTTGATCTGTTTAGTTCATAGTACAAGGTACAGGGTTGGATTCTTACCTTAGAAATGGAAATTGACTAGGTATAAAATGACCCATAAGGGTATCCATCCTATCTAGGAGCCTATGAACCTTTGGCAGCCATGCATCCAATTGGTACAGGCACGTCCCTCATTCACTCTCCCACATGTCTAGGAATTCCCACAGACACACACGTACACACATTTATTGTATATGACCCCCTCTCACACACACTCAATCATGACCAATGATACATTCACACACACAAGGGCACAACCCTATACCTCTCAATTGTTCACACTCACACACACAAGGACACAACCCTATAACTCTTAACTCTGCCTGATTTAAAAATATATCCCTGATTTTGCCTCTTATCTCCTCCCTATCCCCCATAAAGTATCACTGATGATTGCAATCAGTCAGTAATACCAGGCAGTTCCATACTCCATATTGTTTTTAAAAGCATGTTGATACAAATCTTGTTGTTCAATAAACTTTTTAAGTATCATAGAGTAATATTTAAAATTTGTCCCTGTTGTCGAGAAGTCTTGAGTGATAGTGTTAAAAGGTATGGCAGGCAACACCCACAAACCCACTCATACACACACACACACACACACACACACACACACACACACACACACACACACACACACACACACAAACACACACACTGACACCTGGACATAACACTTTCCCACACAGGTGCAAACTCACTCACTCATTCACTCAGAAACACATGTACTCTATCAGTCCCCTAACTAAGCCCCCTACCGTGAAGACTCAGGCAGGCACACACACACACACACACACACACACACACACACACACACACACACACACACACACACACACACACACACACACACACACACACACACACACACACACACACACACACACACACTCACACACATCCTCACTCTCACATATATGCATATTCACTTGCACACACTCATCTCAGTCCACTTGTTCCCCTGTAGACATGCACACCCACTGCCTACACATAGACACTCACAATCCTTTAATAACTCTCTGCTAAACTCCTGAATAGTTACCTGCAACATGGTCTCTCCCATTGGAAGTAATGGGCAAGTGGCATTTTTGCTGTATTAATTAACATGGCCAGCTGTGCTAAGTTCTCTGAATTGAGTGGCAACATATATCCTTTATCCACAGAACATAGCAAATTACAATTAACTTCTCTCCAAGAATGCCTCATTAGTGTGCAGCTCAGATGTGGGGATGGCCCACCATGGTGACCCTTCCAGCCAAGTAAAATCACTGTGGGGGGGGGGGTCTGTCTCTAAATCAGTAAGGGTATCTACAAGGCAGTTGCTACCTGTCTTAGGGCTTACTGCTAATAATAAATCTTTCTGCACCCCTTCCTTTGTCTGTGGTAACCTGGATTGATATAAAGCATGTAGATTCACGTACTGAATAACCAGGTTATACAGACAGTTAACATTAAAAACTGTTAATAAGTGTCCTCCTGTAAGACTGGATTTCCTGAGGTGGAGCATGTCCATTAATTCTGGGTTGGACATGGCTTTATACGTCAGGCACAGATCGCCTCTGAGTAGGCGGTAAGCAACTGAGTAGAGCTGGAGTTTCTTTAGCCTAACTGTGTAGGGCTTCTGTTTGAGTCCCTTGATCCTCTTGGTGAGGTACTTTTGGGGTCTTTCTAGTTGTAGCAGGTGTCGAGTGAGGTACATCCCAAATGGGGCATTGTATTCAATTATGGGCCTGATGAGTGATGAGTAGAGGGGCACAATGACCTCTCTTGATCTAGATGTGAACCCCTTCATGATAAGATGGGCTATATAGAATGTCTTTCTAACCACTTTGGCAATGTGATTGTCAAAGGAGAGATTGCAATCTACTTGGGTCTCCAAATCCCTAATTACTTCTTCCGTACTTAATGGATTACCACCTATGTGGTAATTTGTGGGCACTTTGTTTTTCCCAAAGGGGATGACTATGCACTTTTTGGCATTTAGCTTTAGGCCATGGCTCTGGCACCAGTTATCCGTCTCTGTGAGACCTTTTTGGAGGATGCTTGTGTCAGCTGGCAAGTCAATTATGGCCCCCAGTTTGCAGTCATCTGCAAACTTTGTCAGCCATTGTCCTCCTGTGTTAGCCTGTACCTCAGAGAAATATATACCGAACAAGAGAGGTCCCAGGACTGAGCCTTGTGAGACACCACTTGTAACTGGTTTAGAGTCTGACATGGCATCTGCAATTCTGACCATGTGGGTTCTATCCCTGAGCCAGTTTGCAACCCATATTGTGACATAGGGGTTGATATTTAAGCTGGTGAGCTTATTTATGATGCCTGAGTGGGGTATTGTGTCGAAGGCTTTTGCAAGGTCAAGGTAGGCTGTGTGGACTACCTTCTCTTCGTCTATGGCCTTGGTGACTGTTTCAAAGAAATTGACCAGACTTAAGAGGCAAGATCTTCCCTTAACAAAGCCGAATTTGGTAGGATCCAGTGTTTGGGGGTTCCCAATGTCTTTGTTTATGAGTTTCATGATGATACGCTCCATTACTTTGCAGACCAGGCTAGTTAGGCTTATAGTGCGATAGTTTCTGGGGTCTGTTGTGGCACCACCTTTATGGAGTGGGACCACTGTTGCTGTACGCCATTCTTTGGGTACATATCCTATTGTAAGGCTGAGACTGAACAGTGATTTTAAGTGAGGGTTCAGTTCTTCTTGGAGCTCATGTAAAACGCAGCCCGGGAACAACATATACATAGGCTATGAGCAGATAAAGTGCATAAAAATAGTATGTAGGTAGTGCAATGTATGACATTAGCTGTTAAAGCACATGAAAAATATAAAATGTTGGTTTAAGTTACGAAAATAATAGCTGAACAGTTAGTGATGCAGAAAGATAGTGAGAAAGTTAAGAAGAATAGAGGCATTACTGACTAAACAGTAGCTTAAGGATATGATATAGAAACAGAGGAGTTAGGTGAGCCTTAGGATCTTGTAGATTGTGAATGAGTGAGATGTGGCAGAAGAAGAATGGGATGAAGCTAGTATGGAAGAAGAGGAAGAGGGTTTTATACATATCTTTCAGCAGTCTAAATCAATATGTATTCCCATGATGCCTTCATCCTATGACTTCTGGGGGAAAAGCATTACTTTATAGTGTGGAAACCAGACTGTACTCCTGGGTTATCCAATAAAGTAAAGGGATAGGTCCACCCTTAATGCCTGTCTGTACTTGGTCAATGACTTTAAACTTAAATGTATGGTCTGGGAACTCACTGCAGTGCTTAGCTAATGCATTGTCTAGTTTTTTTCTTACCAATATTGTATTCTTACCAATATTTTCTTAGTACTTGAAAGATCAGAACTCTTATGACAGCTAAGATTAAATGTCTGTCAGTACCCAGGGTTGAATGAGACTTGTTCTATTACAAGTATTTTAAAACTGAAAAGTTTAATGAGATAAAACCAGCAAGTTAGTCGTCAACTTTGTGTTTTTATCTCAGCAAGTTGATGTGACTTGTATTATTATAAGTTGATTTAAACCTTTTTTAATTTAAGAATGATTTTTAACTTTGTAATATGTACAGAAAATGTGAAATACTCTTGAGTCTCTTGAGTTTTTTAGTTGTAGTGTTCATTTAAATCTGAAATGGTTTTGCAGTTAACTAATTCTTTACTGAGTAATGTCGATTAAGGTAGTCACATGTTTCTTATTTAAATACCAGTAGCACAAGAGCAAAATATCTGATGAAGTTTAGCCACTTAGCTAAATGAAAAGAGCTTCATGCTGATGATTTGTGTGTTTATTAAAGTATTTTTGGTAGTGTACCAGTGACTACACGGCTCTTTTTTGTTTTTACAAGAGGAAGAAATAGCACTCTTACATTTACAGTTAAAATGAGAGTTCCTCAGAAGCTCCTCACAAGTTGGCAGCTGTTAACAAGTGAAGTTTTTTTTTTTTTTTTTTTTTTAGTTTTTTGAAATCTCCCACTTCTCCAAGAGTCAGACAGGCAGTCAGGCAGTCAGGCACTGCCTTACAAAGCTGATGTCATTGCGCATGCCCTGTATCCTGGTGAAGCGGGGTGAGATCAGCCATAAATTTGAAGTTGTACATGTATAAAAAAAAAATAAATAAATGGGGAATTAAAAAGGCCACTCGGGAATTCATGGCATCCCATTATTTTGCACTCAAAACTGGTAAATACTGAGGAATTCAGTACAGTTGAGAGGTATGCTGCTGAGTCACATTTCACAAGTTGGTAGAGTTTTTTTTTCTGATGCTTGTTCCATTTTTTTCTACCACTCACTTTATCCCACACTCCTTCTTTGTTTTGATAATTTCTTGGATTTCTGCATCCCACTACAATATTTCCTTATATACCTTATTTCCAAACATGTATAAGCCAAATATAATTTCTGTAGTGTTCACACTTCTTGTTTCCAAATGCTGACATTTTTATTCAATGTCACATATTTTCTGTTCTTTAGATGTCAGAGTCCTGAGTATTTCCTTGTACTCTTAGGTCTTCAGCCTATTGTCTAATGTCTTTAGAACCTCCTCTGAGCATTGATTGGCAGCTGATTGCGGTCACCACTGGTTTATGCTGCCAGCTGACTGTTTTACTAGGGAAGAGATTATTTTACAATATCTGATTCTACCGCAGTGCCTCTTCCTTAACAGGAGGAAGTCTATCTGCATTGCATATTACCCAGTCTGTCTTTCTCTTGCTGGATCACGTGTTTGCCACTATAAAGTGATATTCCAAACAGAAGTCTAGAATGGACTTACATTCTTTATTCTTGTTTCTCCATCTATGTGGGGTCATGCAGCCCTCATATCCATTTCTCTGTCTCAATATAAGGTTCCCATAATAAAAACATACTCATGCCATCCAGCTCTGTCTAACATGTCTTGCATCTGTTACCTGAATGTGCTCTTTTCCATGCAATTTCAAACCTGCTGTGCAGCATAGGCTAAGAATAGAGGCACATACACCCCACACTTTACATGGGTCACTGGAGTAGGTCAGATCCACAATCAATTTATCATCAGCAAACATCCATTTTTGGTGATCTTAGTCAAGTCATCTAAAGCCAGTTATTACACCATTGAGTGGCAGCTTACACTGAAATTGCACAGCATAGAGTCTTTGATCTGTGTACCATAGCTAATGCCTATCTAAAAAGCTCTGATCCAATAGACACCACATAAGAGTCTGTAGTGTTACACATGACAAGTTACTTTACTCAATTGTAGGTCCACTCTGTTGGTATACCTCTCATATTCCAGGGAGAATACCCAGGGCTTGGTCGAGCACATTGCAACTTTTGGTGGGGGGACATCCTTTCTGCTCTGCTCTGTGCTGAACAACATTGGCTTCTCAACCCTTCTTTTGCCTAGGAGATTTTTAGATTTGTGCTGCTCATTTGGGAGAGGATTTAAAAGTGTTTATGTGTGGTGTGATTGTGTGTGGGGTGTCTGTGTGTGCATGTGTGCTCACGCGTGTGTGTGTGTGATTACATCTCTGTCCCTGCCTCCAGGATGACATCCCCAGGATACATCTTACCTCCTCCTGAATGACTGCCCTAGGAATGGGATCTGCCTCCTGAAGTAATGTGATAAATGTCTGAGGAATGGGCTCTACCTCTCCAGGATGATGATAGAAAGCATATTTTCAGGTAAACCACTGGGGATTATGATCAGTCAGTATAACCAGTCATGACTATGTCATAGTTATTTATTTATTTATTTATTTATTCTTATTTATTTCAGTTTGATAACCGGGCAAGTCCACTGGGCCACAAAGAGCTCATTTTCAGTGGGGGCCCAGGGAGAAAAGCACCAATGAACAGTTACAGAGAAATAGAATATACAATCAGTTGCTGAGATTATACAGCGTACAATAAAATAATGTGGTAACATACAATAAATTCACAGAGAAATACAGTATACAATACAATAACATGACATTTTTGATAGAGAACATATGATAAGTATATCAGAATTAATAATATTTGAATTAATAATATATTTTTTTAGTAAGTTAAGGTAACAGTTTGAGTAGAGAGGATTGGGTGCAATAGGTGACTTTCACATTAGGGTACAGAGGGGTGATTATAGAAGTAGCTGTTGCAGAGAGGTGTTGAGGTTGATGGCTAGAGGGGGAATTTAAGTTGGGGAGTGGGGTGTGCATATTTATTTAGTACTAAGACAGGAGAACAAGAGAGATTTGAATTTAGTGTGGTCTTGGGTATTGCCAAGAGTGGGAGGGAGAGACTTCCATAGTTTAGAAATGGAGTAGGAAAGTAGGAGGTGGCCAGGGGGTTGTGATGGTTTGTGGATCTGTAGGGGGTGTTGGTTTTCTGATCTGAATGAGCGGTTGGGGATGTAGAGGTTTAATGCAGTAGGGAGATAGTAGTAGTAGGTTTGTGGATGAGCTTATGGGCATTAGTGAGTTTAAGCAAGGTAAAGTGATTGGGAAGTTTGAGCCACTGTAGAGTACAGAGAGAGTGGCAGAGTTGGGAGGAGTTTTTAGAGTTGGTAGCAAATTTGCTTATTTAATTATAGCATGATTCGAGCTTGGATTGTAGACCTAGTTGGATATTTAACAGGGGGGGCGCCATACATAAGAGAGGGGAGAAGGTAGGAAGAGGCTAGGAGTTTTCTGGTGGAGGGGAAGAGGTAGTGGTTATGCCTGTATAGAAGTCCTAGTTTTTGCTGAGTTTGTTAATGATAGATTGAATAGGGGTGTCAAATTTTAGATGCTCACCAATGATGACACCAAGGAGTTTGGTATTAGATACAATTTTGATTGAAATGTTATCGCTACTGAGTATTGAGAAAGAGTTTTTGTCTATTAGGGAGTTTCTAGAGGGACAAAAGATCATCAGTTTTGTTTTATTAGCATTAAGGGCAAAATGGTTATTTTTTATCCAGGATTCAGTTTTAGAGAAGGCTGACTGAGTTTTAGAAGTAGGTCGGAGGGGGTGTAAGCACAGCAGATGATAGTTGAGTCATCAGCTTATTGGATTATTGATGAGTCAGGGATGGCGTGATGAAAGTTGTTAATAAATATATTGAAGAGTAGTGGTCCTAGAACAGAACCCTGTGGGACCCCTGTGGGGGTGTGTTGAAAGGTGGAGGTTGAGGATTTCCATTAAATCTTTTGATTTAGAAAATATATATGCTGTATTCATTCTTTTTATTCACCACCCTTTTTGGCCAAGCTCGAGGAGCACTGTCTGGTTAAGTAACTTGCTCAGGATCATACAGTAAGTAAATGGAGTTAGAAGGAGTTGAACTCTGTATCCCTGACTTCAATAAGTAGCTGATTTAAACTCCAGAGCTTTAATCTACTGCACTAACTGCTAGACTGCACTTAACTTCTTCATTTTCTGATAAACCACGGAGGATAACAGTCAGTCAGTCAGTCAATAACATTAGTTAAAAGTATTTCATAGCTGTTGTTCAGAAAATGTATTTCAAGTTAACTGGAGTTGTCTTGGCACTTAAGGTTCTGAGTTATTAACAAACTGCATCTTGTAGTCAAAAGCACAGGGTTTGAATTCTACCACCTCCATGTACCTACTGTTTGCCTTTGAGCAAGTCTTTCAGAAAGCTGGGTCATCTCTGAAAAAGGACACTTTCTACATTGAGTTTACCTGGTTAGCAAACAGATAAAAGAAAATGATGTTTACAGTTAAGACCTTTGTCCAGAATTCTTAAGAATTTGAGATATATTTTCATCTGTTCCTTGTAAAATATTGTGGCTTTCTGGAAATTTGTTATGGATTGCAGTCATTAATTAATGACAGGCATGTATTTGAGATTTTGTATGCTTCAGCAAATACTTTTTAAAGCAAACCTGATTACTCTAGCAACTTTTTAAGTATATACAAGAAACATTTAAAATCTGTTCCTGACGTTTAAGACTTTGTTTCTGCTGTGAGCTAAAAAACTGAGAAGGCAGCAGAGGGTTGCAATGGGTTCTACCATATTGTTTTGACAGCAATGAGACAAAAAAAAAATCATTTCTGGCACATTACGAATGAGTACATTCACTTATTTTTGGGCAGATATCTTAGATGTAGTCATGCAATGGCTGTGTTTGATGGTTTTGTGTGTTTGTGTGTGTGTGTGTGTGTGTGTGTGTGTGTGTGTGTGTGTGTGTGTGTGTATGTGTGTGCGTGTGTGTGCGTGTGTGTGTGTGTGTGTGTGTGTGTGTGTGTGTGTGTGTGTGTGTGTGTGTGTGTGTGTGTGTGTGTGTGTGTGCATGTTTATCCATGTGTGTATATGTAATGCTTGGTCTTTGCATCTTACAATACTTATGGTGCAAAGGAAGGAATTGATTGTACTAAACAGGAACATCATCAAATTGGCCATGCTCACTGGTGCAGTCCTTGGTCTCCTTTTTTTGTTGACTTATTTTTATGTTACATTATGTTTATTATTTGGCCATTAATAAATGGGACAGTTTGAAGTCTATGAGACTGGCGTTCATATTTTAACTGTGAATACATTTTAATTAGCTTTGTATTTTTGTAGCTGAAAAAAGCCAACCAAACTGCAAACGAATGTGAACAAACCAAACAGAAACTAGGAAAAGCTGCAACACTTTATTCATGGACAATCTCTGTCTAACATTATCAAATTCCACATTCCAAAACCTACTCTCAGAAGTATGTTCCTTAGTGCGTTTAAACTCCCCGAATGGGAGTGCCTCAATTAAATGGGCCGGATGCGCACTACTCGCATGTAGGAAATTGTTGGAAGCAGTATGTTTCTTAAATGGTCTATACTGGACTAATCCTTCTGTATCTACATACAATAAAATATCCAATAATTGGATCTCACAATTGTTCACACTGTAAGTAAATCCCAATCCAAATTTATTTTGATGTAAACTAAAAATAAATTCATCAAACTCCAGTTTATTACCTTTACAAATGAAAATCAGGTCATCAATGTATCTATGATAAGAGACAACTTTCTTCTGAAAGAAGTCTAGGGTATATAAAAAACTAATCTCAAAGTAGGACATGAAAAGGATTGCATAAGTGGGGGCAAAATTAGCCCCCATAGCAGTCCCCTCCTTCTGAAGAAAAAATCTTTGTTCAAAAGTGAAGTAGTTGTGGGTTAGAGCACATTGTGAATTTGAGTGATCTCACTATTACTTCCGATATGCGGCAGGTACTTAATAAGGGTAGTAAATTTGTACCCATTAAAGTACCAGCGCTTTCGGATTTGTTATTAGACGTTAAACGTTTATGTCGTAAACTTTATTTAAAAGTATTTTTTGAATTTAAAAATACTGCTGATAGTATGCAGGACCGAAATCTTGAGAATGCCTATGTTAGCAGTGATAGTTATGTTGACGCTGATGCTTCCATTAGTAGTGAGTATCTTTCTATGATGGATGATCCTTTAATGGATCTTTCTACATATGAGTTTGATGCTGAGAGTAGTGGTTATTTTGAGTCAGATATTATTATGAGGGCCAATTCTGATTCTGTTGTTACTTTTGAGAGCACTGAACGTTTCTTTACTGGTTGTGGAAAATTAACTGTGCCTCATTTGCCTGTGCACAGTTCTTTTTGTCCTCCTAAAAATTCAGCTGTTTTAAGGGTCTTTGAAAATGTTTTGTGTAAAAAGGTTGAGACTGAATATCTGCTGTTTTTGAAACGGTTTATTGGATTTAATCTTACAAAGCAAGAGTGGTTGACACTGAAACAAATGAAAGAAATTTCCAATCAATATATTTTTTGTACAGCGGATAAGGGTGGCAACTGGGTTATAATGGATAAATGCCATTATTTAAAAATGAATTTTGATCTTTTGTGTGATGATGGTGTTTATATAGAGCTATTACATAACCCAATTGTTCAATTTAACTCTGAACTGTTTGACCTTTTAGAAAGGGGTGAAAGACTAGGTTTCCTTAGTAGTAAGGATGTGACAAGATTGTTTATCACTAACCCTAGGGATCCTATATTCTATACACTTCCCAAAATACATAAAAACTTACAAGACCCTCCTGGTCGTCCAATTGTATCTTGTTGTGGGGGTTTTTTGCAACATGTGGGGATATTTTTGGATAGTATGTTGAAAAAAGAACTAAAAAATGTAAGTTCTTATATTAGTAATACTAACCAATACTGTGATTTAATGCAAAACTTTAAATGGGAGGAGGACTTTTACTGGGCTACGGTGGATGTAAAGGCCCTTTATACCAGTATTAAGACAAAATTTGGTTTGGAAGCTATTGGTAAAATCTTGGGAGAAGGTCCTCGGACCTCTTTTGTTATTTTGCTTTTAGAGTTTGCTCTAACCCACAACTACTTCACTTTTGAACAAAGATTTTTTCTTCAGAAGGAGGGGACTGCTATGGGGGCTAATTTTGCCCCCACTTATGCAATCCTTTTCATGTCCTACTTTGAGATTAGTTTTTTATATACCCTAGACTTCTTTCAGAAGAAAGTTGTCTCTTATCATAGATACATTGATGACCTGATTTTCATTTGTAAAGGTAATAAACTGGAGTTTGATGAATTTATTTTTAGTTTACATCAAAATAAATTTGGATTGGAATTTACTTACAGTGTGAACAATTGTGAGATCCAATTCTTGGATATTTTATTGTATGTAGATACAGAAGGATTAGTCCAATATAGACCATTTAAGAAACATACTGCTTCCAACAATTTCCTACATGCGAGTAGTGCGCATCCGGCCCATTTAATTGAGGCACTCCCATTCGGGGAGTTTAAAACGCACTAAGGAACATACTTCTGAGAGTAGGT
This sequence comes from Protopterus annectens, assembly GCF_019279795.1. Classification (NCBI taxonomy): domain Eukaryota; kingdom Metazoa; phylum Chordata; order Ceratodontiformes; family Protopteridae; genus Protopterus; species Protopterus annectens. The sequence continues at coordinate 281,063,937 of NC_056726.1, read as the reverse complement.
TTTGGAATGTGGAATTTGATAATGTTAGACAGAGATTGTCCATGAATAAAGTGTTGCAGCTTTTCCTAGTTTCTGTTTGGTTTGTTCACATTTTTGTAGCTGAGTAAGGATATCAGCTCTTCTATAGTGCAGAGTTTGATTTCCTCAGCCATCCTTTGTCTGATGTGTGATTCTAACCAAATATATTCACCAGACAGTGATCCTAGGCTGCCCATGAAAAAGGAACAATTAAATCCTGTCTCATGCCATTGATTTAGTCCACTATGTGGTAGTCCCTGGAGCTTATGCAGAACTTAATACTTAGTTATTCAATGTTTTGATGTTGATCTCCTGGGTGATGGCATTGTGGCCATTTGACTGGGTGTCCAACACCTATACATATATATATATATATATATATATATATATATATATATATATATATATATATGTGTGTGTGTGTGTGTGTGTGTGTGTGTGTATGTATGTGTGTGTGTATATATATATATATATATATATATATATATATATATATATGTATATATAAATAGATAGATATAGATATATACATTTATATATATTATATGACGTTGACATGATTGCACACTGTTTTTAGTACTTGAGGAGGCACATTATACTAATGGGATATTAGTATGGCTGCAGATGATATACAGAGATATAGTAAACCTCCAGACACTGGACCTAACTCAGTTTGGTTTCGTCAAGGGCAGATCATGCATACTCAACCTGGTGGACTTTTTCAAGAAGTTCATAAAAGCAATAGATAAGGGCAAAATCATTCACACTGTCTACCTTGACCTCACCAAGGCATTTGACACAATACCCCACTCGGGTATTGTTGACAGACTCAAGAGGTTAGGTACAAACCTGTATGTCACCCAGCGGATACCAACAGGCTCATAGACAGGACCCAGGAATTTAGAATTGGGGAGTCCACCTCTACCAAGAGGCCAGCCACAAGTAGAGTCCCTCAGGGATCCATCCTTCGACCACTGCTTTTTTGAATTTACTTCTCAGAAGTCAAGGCCAATGTCAGTGCTCTCTGTCTGACTAAATTTGCAGATGATTGCAAATTAGGAGTGGCCATTGAATCTCACACTGACACAAATGTTCTCCAGAAGGGGATGATACAGACAAACAAGTGGTGTCAGAGTCATGGACTAAAATAAATGCCAAGAAATGTATAATAGTATCCTTCGGGAAGTCATCCACCCTTGATAACTATCATAGTGACAACACACCCCTTAGAGTTAACCCAGTAGTCAGAGAATTAGGAACACACACAGATAGTAATCTTGCCTTTGATCATCATGTGTCTACAGAGGTAAGGAAATCATTCTTTGTTACGCAACTTATAAACAAAGGTATGGCATGCAAGTCCAAGAAAGTCATTGTTCCACTGTATTCAGAATTCATCAGACCTATCATTGAGTATAATGCCCCCTTTGGTATGTACCTAGCCAGGCATATCCAACAATTGGAATGTACACAGAGGTTCATCACTAAAAGAATACTGGGGGTAAATAATATGTCCTATGCAGACTGCCGCAAGGCCCTATCACTGTATTATGTCTCATAGAGGCTTTTGAGGGGAGATCAATGCCTGGAAAACAGGGCATTGTCAGACCCTACTCTAATGGACATTCTACACATCCACAAAACAAACAGCATCAGAATTACCCATTCTAAAGACTTAAACCTTGCCTGTGATATAAATAGGACCTGCTAGAGAGATAAGTGTGTATCCCAGAGACTACCCTGTCTATGGAACACGCTCCCCATCCATGTAAAGCAGAGTTCCTCCCCAACCCAATTCAAGTGCAACTTGGACAATTGGATGGGAAACCAGAAAGTCATCACTGTTATGGCACCTATGTCTCTAATGGACAGAGGTAACATATAAATGGTTCATCTCCCAAGCCCATGCTTACACTATCAGAACTTGACAGAAATTTGGGATGCATGGCTAGGCTTAAAAAGGCCCTTGTGGTCATTAGCCTAGTAAACACCTATGAACCTATGAACCTATGCAGGGGTCAGTCCATCACCATGCCTAGGGCCCCATGTCACTATGATCTGTCTCTGGGACAACAAATCATGTTTTTGGAAGGAACCCCATACAGATATGGTGAGAGCATGAAAATAATAAAATAATACATGTGCACCCTCAGCAGACTGTAGTATAATCACCCTCAGCAGACTGTATTATAATCACCCTCAGCAGACTGTATTATAATCACCCTCAGCTGACTGTATTATAATCACCCTCAGCAGACTGTATTATAATCACCCATAGAAGACTGTATTATAATCACCCTCAGCAGACTGTATTATAATCACCCTCAGCAGACTATAATCACCCTCAGCAGACTGTATTATAATCACCCTCAGCAGACTATAATCACCCTCAGCAGACTGTATTATAATCACCCTCAGCAGACTGTATTAAAATCACCCTCAGCAGACTGTATTATAATCATCCTTAGCAGACTGTATTATAATCACCCTTAGCAGACTGTATTATAATCACCCTTAGCAACTGGCTGAGGCACCTTACAAAGCTTTGACCAGTTTTTTTTGCAGTTTGAATTAGTTAGAGATGGGAATTCTGCAGTGTCCTGTTTGTACATTTGTTGAAGATTGTAAACACCAGGAGTTCTGACTAGTGGTTGTACACTCCCTATGCACTTTATTTTTGGTAACATTGTGCAGTGTTTTCTTTGTCTGAGTGTGCATCATGGCTGTACTACATGCAGCACCACAATATGTACAGCACTGAGCTCATTAACCAATGGCTACTTAGTTAAATTATTCCCCTATGATTACTCCAAAATAGTCTTCTCAGCTACCACTATGTTGTGCTAAGCTGCACTATTAGGCATGGTCTTAAATATATTTTCCAAATTAAAAGTAATAAAATCATAGAACCATTCTTTAATACCACCTCAAACAAATTCTGTGCAATTAAAAGTGACAGAACCTTATAGAATTATTATCATAATACTTTCCTGTAAAAAAAAAAAAAAGATTACAGAAATATAGCACAAACACCATCCCTGAATGCTATGCTTGCAAATACTTGGGTCCCATTATCTATCAGGCCTATAATCCCCACTTGAAACTTATTCTGCCTGTCTTAAAGACTGCTGCGTGTCATGTGAATACAGTCGATCCTTACATCATCTGCCATCGATCTCATAGGACTATGTATCTTGATGCAGTATGACAAATGCCTTGTATTCACTGACAATTAGCTGACAATCACCTATAGCTACCAAACACTAAGTCTATATTTAAAAGATGCAAACACCTCTCAAATTATACCAGTGTTATACATCACATCTTTAAATTTGTGGGAGGTTGGCATAATGGCTAAGGTGTTTACCTTACAAATACAAGGTGCAGGGTTTGGTTATCACATGGGGTAATTGACTAGGCCTAAAATGGCCCACAAGGGCAATTAGTCTAGTACCAGTCTATGAACATGCACACTTGCAGCATAGCAACACAGCACTAAAACCAGTTTGACATAGCTAAAGTACTGAAAGAAAATCTACTAAATCTCAAAGCCATCCTAGGTACCATACAACTACACTCAAACATTGGCATCATGCATTCACCTGCAGCTCAAATGATAAGGCATGATAATTGCCCACAAGGGATGTGCAAGACCTTCAGGATTCAGGGCACAGCCACGCCACATAAAAATATCCTAGTGATTGGTTACTCCATAATGAGACATATTGACACAACAATCATTATGCATTGCACCTCCCGTGAACATCTGAAGAGGGTCATGGTTGAGCTCTCCAAGTACATTTCCAATATTGGTCGGAACTAGTCTTGAGCAGTCCATTTTCATTACTATGGATGATGCCACAGTACAAACAAAAGATAACTGATTTTGACAACAGGTTCATTTACTGGTATCAGTCCAAGAAGATGCATTGTCTGTCAACCAGGGGGTGAAATGTTAGCAGTCATACCTGCTTTAAAAAGAATAGACTACATCTCTCTACATATAGCTTCTGCATATTGATCAAAACATTTTCTGTCCCCACAGTGTATTTTTAAGCTAATCACAATCAATTCTATACTAACATGACATTGCTCAAAACTAAACATCCAAAAAATGTGTCCTTCCTGTGAGTCCTTCCTAATACTTGAAAATATAGACAATCCATATTTTCAATGAAATAAGGTGCTATAATATTGACAAGATTCCTTCTTTACCTGGTTTTATTGCTATCCCTTCTTTAATTCATCTGACAATGGTAGCCCTACCTCAGGCAGGTCCATAAACTTTATTCATAATCCCATCACCCCATACCTCTTCCAGTGAGACAAAGGTCTAGAATTCATTCATATCATGTCAACTACAAGTACATAGACCTTTCATATAAGGGCCAGCTACAGTTCCCCTACCATGACACCCAGAACCCATGTAGCATAGCTTAACAAATTAATTTCCTTACTGTTGAACTAAAAACAATCACCAAGGTAATTTCAGATATCTATCAATAAACTGGCTAACATATACCACACAAAATAAATATAGGTTCATAGGTTCATACTAGGCTATCTGCCTTGGGGCATTTATAAGCCTAGCCAGAGTGTGTTTGGCTTTCACCACCCATTTTAAATGAATTTTGCTATGCCCTTTTTCGAGGTTAGTATACTGTGCCTCTGTCTAACAGTGACACAGAAGTTATACCCGGGGTAAACCTACTATCTCCCATCCACTCATCAAGATTCCTCTTGAAGAGAGTCAATGAGGGACTCTGCTTAACCTGGACTGGGATTTTATTCCAGAGTGAAGGGAGCCTCTGGGTTATGAATCTGTCCCTCCAGCATGTCCTATTTATTTCAGTGCTGAGGTTCAAGTCTCTTGAGCGCGTAGCTCGATGTGATTTGGATTTTCAGAGGTGCAGCATGTCCATTAATTCCGGGTTGGACATGGCTTTATACGTCAGGCACAGATCGCCTCTGAGCAGGCGGTATGCCACTGAGTAGAGCTGGAGTTTCTTTAACCGGGCAGCATATGGCATCTGTTTGAGCCCTTTGATCCTCTTGGTGAGGTACTTTTGGGGTCTTTCCAGTTGCTGCAGGTGTCTGGTAAGGTACATCCCAAAAGGGGCATTGTACTCAATTATGGGCCTGATGAGGAATGAGTAAAGAGGCACGATGACCCCCCCTGATCTAGATGTGAATCTCTTCATGATTAGGTGGGCTATATAAAATGTTTTTCTAGCCACTTTGGCCATCTGGTTGTCAAATGAGAGATTGCTATCAACTTGGGCCCCCAGGTCCCTAATTACTTCTTCAATACTTAATGGATGACCACCTATGTGGTAATTTGTGGGCACTTTGTTTTTGCTAAAGGGGATGACTATACACTTTTTGGCGTTTAGCTTGAGGCCATGGCTCTGGCACCAGTTGTCTGTTTCTATGAGGCCCTTTTGTAGGATGCTTGTGTCAGCTGGAGAGTCTATTATGGTGCCCTGTTTGCAGTCATCTGCGAACTTGGTCAGCCACAGTCCTTCTGTGTTAGCCTGTACCTCCGAGAAATATATACCAAACAAGAGCGGTCCCAGGACTGAGCCTTGTGGGATGCCACTTGTAACTGGTTTGGAGTCTGACATGGCTCCAGCAATTCTAACCATGTGGGTTCTGTCCTTGAGCCAGTTTGCACCCCATCTAGTGACATAGGGGTTTATATTTAAGCTGGTGAGCTTATCTATAATGCCCGAGTGGGGTATTGTATCAAAGGCTTTTGCAAGGTCCAGGTAGGCTGTGTGGACCACCTTCCCCTCATCAATGGCCTTGGTGACTGTTTCAAAGAAATTGACCAGATTTAAGAGGCAGGATCTGCCCTTAACAAAGCCAAACTGGGTAGGATCCAGTGTCTGTAGGTCCCCAATATCTTTATTTATGAGGTCCATGATGATCCTTTCCATAGCTTTGCAGACCAAGCTAGTCAAGCTTATGGGGCGATAGTTTCCAGGATCCGTTGAGGCACCACCTTTGTGGAGATGGACCACTGTAGTTCCTGGATATCATCAATGCATATTCCCTAGATCAATTATCACCTACCCATACTAGGAGCCAAAGCTTCTAGATCTGGTTCTCACAACTGGAAGCATCATGCACTAACCCTTTAGTTATACCTTCACTGGTCAGAACTGACCATAATGTCTTAGTATTTTCTGCAAGATCCCATCAAAAGCTTCCCTCAAATCCAATTGTCTTCAGAGACAAACTTCCTAATACTTACTATAGATATTGTGAAAATCAAAAGCTGTTCACAACATGGGGGCCCTTTTGCAAAAATGCTCAGGTTTCCCACTAATTCCTATTCCTACCTAAGCTCCTGCACTGAGACCTTATTCCCCATGCATCACAAATATAATGTCATATTCAAAAACAAACACTTTTGGTGGAACCCCAGGATAAGGCAATTAGAACTAGAGGAAAAAATTCTTATATCTCACCATTCTAAAGCAAAATAAAGAAGTAAACAAGCAACAAAAGCAGCAGATCAAAACAAGCAAGATCAAATATGAAATGAATATTTCGACCATCTCCAAAGATAACCCCAAGATCTTTTTCTGTTTTGTCAGGAATCTCATGGAATAGCATTAAGCATTGTAGAGAGTAGATGTCTGATGGTATCGTTCACCTGGCCTCAAGAGATATCATGATTATACTTGTTAACAAATCAAGTCTGACTGGGTAATACCCATTTCAGCAGAGGCCTGGGGAGAAAAGCTCCATTTGCTCACATTGCATTATCCTAAGTTCCAGTTAAAGACAGAGTAGTTACATTAACATTTACATATATACACAAACAGTAGTTATATTTATACATTCTAAGATTATACAGAGGTGGAAGTTACTAAAGAGAAAGCCCATATGCAACTTAGAAGATTGTACAGGTAGCAGTTATGCATAAAGATTGTTTTGACATTTCAGTGAGAGGTTGAGTGTATTCTGTTTAAGGAGAATATTTGGAAAATATTATATGGTGAACACAAAGTCTCAACTTTGAGAAGAGCATGTGCAGGATCAGGATTTTTATTTGTGTGGGGATACTATTCCAAAGTTTAGTAACGTATTGGGAGTACAGTGAGTCTCCTGCAACATTATCTGACTTATTTGTGAGTAATAAGAATTTGTTACTTGAGCAGAGGTCCTTTGCTGGACGGTAGGTCAGTAATAAGTTATGTAGTGCAGGGCATTTTTCTGGATAATGAATGAGTTTGTGTGCTGTAATTAGCTGTGAATATGTTAGATAGTTGTATAGTTCAAGCCAGATTAACTGATTTAAGCTATGACAATGGTGGAGCCTGTGATGGAGATTGGTGGCAAATTTAGCTATCTTATTGCAGCAGGAGGTAAGTTTATTTCTTTGAGTATCATTTAAATTTGTTAGAATAGGAGCTGTGTAAAAGAGAGAGTTGGCAATAAGAAGGTGATGGGTAGAATTGCTCTTGCAGTTTCTGTAAGTAATCCATTGATCCTCTGAAGGGAGCCTAGTGTCTGGTGAGTAGATTTAATTGTGTACAGTATAGGCTGGTCATATGTAAGATTGTCATCTTTTATAATGCCTAGAAATTTACTGTGACTGAGCTGGAATTTCAATGACAGTATTATATGTTGACTTTATGGTGAAAATTTGCTTTTGATTTTGACAACTTTTTGAGGTAAAAAGCATTAACTTAGTTTTCTTGGTGTTAATTAGGAGGTATAATTCTTTGAGCCAGATTTCTACAGAGGAGAAAGATTTTGGGGTAATGTCTTGGAACTTATTTATTGTTGAGGCTGAACATATTAATGGTGATTCATCTGCATACTGAACTAAACTAGCATGGCAAGTGGAGATGTGGAGGTTATTAATATTTTTATTTATTTATTTATTTATTTATTTAGTTAGTTAACATTTGTTTACTGGAATAATCTGACTAGAAAACTTGTATCCATTTTCAGTGGAGGCCCAGGGAGAAAAGCTCTGTACAGTAGTTACAAAAAGTTCCATGCAGTAGTTATAAGAAATTAAGACAGTAGTACAGACAACAGCAACAACAGTCAAAGGGAAACAGTTTCTTCAGTTAACCATAAAAGATTTTAAAAAGTAACTATTGATAAGTGACAATTACAGATTTAAAAATGTTTAGAATGCAAACTGTAGTTAGAAAACATCATCAGTGGAATAAAGTACATTAACAGGATTCCAGAATAATTGGCCCTTAGAGTTGCTTAAGGAAATAGTAGCTGTAGAAGGTGTTGAGGGGACTAGGATGGACCAATGCAGTTGCATAGCCAGTTATTGAGGAAGTGTGACTTAAGATATTTCTTGAAATTTGGAGTGCTGTTTTGAAGTCTCATGTCTGGGGGAAGCGTATTCCAGACTTTAGCAACTTCATTGGGGAAGAGAGATTCCCCAGAGCTATTTTTGCAAGGGACTTTTTTGACCAGGGCTTTATAGGTGGAGCGTAGTAGTCTATTAGTGTTATAGAGGTTTAGTAAATCATGTAGTGTATGTTTTTTTTTTTTTTTCTGGAGAGTACAGTAGTTGGTGAGTGTGCTTGAGCTGGTGGTAGTGTAATAGGTTGGGAAATTCAGGCCAATGAAGAGTAAGTAAGGACTGGCAGTGGTGGGAACGAGATTTGGAGTTGGTTGCAAACCTAGCAATTTTATTATAGCAGGTAGAGAGCTTATTAAGGCCTGTCTTACTTAGGTTTGTTAGGACTGGTGATGCATAGAGTAGAGTAGATAGGAGATGGGATTGAACTATAACAATTCTGGACTGAGAAATAAGGTATTTTTTGCTGCGGTATAAGGTCCCTAGCTTTATGTGGACTTTAGAAATGGTAAGCGATATATATTTGCTGAATCTGAGTTTCTGGTCGATAGTAACTCCTAGCAGTTTAGCTTCAGGGACTGGGGTAATTATAGTCTTATTGACTGATGATATAGAGAAGTTGAAAGGGTTGTTATTCTTAGTTTGTTGCTATAGCATGATTTGGGTTTTTTTGAGGGTTCAAAATTAGTTGAGATGAGTTTAGCCAATTTTCTATGTCAGTGAAAGATTCCTAGGTGTATTTTTGGAGGCGCTGTATGTTTGGTGCGGAACAGATTAGGGTAGTGTCATCAGTGTATTGTACTATTTCTGCCTTGGAAGTTGGTAGATAGAGTTGGTTTGTAAATATGTTGAAAAGAAGGGGACCAAAGATAGAGACCTGGGGTACACCCATTGTGAGTGGGAGTGGAGCGGATAGGGTGTTGAGCCATTTTACGGATTGGGAGCAGTTGTCAAGGTAGCTTTTAAACCATAGCAGAGAGTGGTTGCCCATGTTAAGCTCAGAGAGTCTGGTTAAGAGCTTGTTGTGGGAGACTGTATCGAATGCCTTGGATAAATCTGGGAAAATAGCAGAGACTAGTTGACCCTGGTTTCTATGAGTGTTAATGGTGTTAGTGAAGTTAATTATGGCAGTGGTGGTGCTGTGCATAGGTTAGAAACTGTGTTGAGTTTTGGATAATAGATTGTTGTTAAGAAGATGGGTAAGGAGTTGTCGGTGGATACATCTTTCGAGTATCTTAGATAGGGGTGATAGGATTGCTGTGGGATGGTATTTGGAGAGGTCAGTACAGGGGCTGCCCTTGTGAAGGGGAATGATATAAAAGGTTTTCCATAAGTATGGAGTGGTGTGCTCAGTGATAGATCTGTTTATCAGTAAGGAAATGGGGTAGACGTTTTACCTTTATAAAGCTGAATCACAGTGGTTCGAATGTTCATATGAGTGACTCGTAACCATGAAAGTGAAAACAGCGATAGTCCTTAATGTTTGAATAACAGCAAATCGAACAGCAGATTCACTGTTTTTCGAACATTAATGTCGAACAAAAAAAAAGAAGAGTAAAGCAGGGGGTCAAGCCCCCTGCACCCCCCCATGTGGGGGGGCTGCGTCTTCTACACCCCCCTACTTTAATATTCTAATTCTGAGATCGCACTACAGTGGGGAAAGGGACCATTTCCCAATCCCCACTATAGCGCAATCCGCCCCACAATGTCGAATGTGCAATGAGTGAATGTCAATGTGCATTCGCTCATTGCACATTCGGATCTTTTTCCATTCAGCGTTTGCAAATCTTGTAAACTATCTTTCGCACAATTGCTGTTCGCCTGTGTGCAATACGCACAACTAAGGTAAACCAGGGTAGACAATGGCTCCATAGGCAAGCTGAAGGTATTCTGCTGGGAAGTTGTCTGCAGCAAGGGTGGTGGGTTTGACTTTGGATAAGAGATTCTGGATAGTGAATGTTGAAACTGGTTTGAGTGAGAATGGGGGATTGTACTTTGGATGTATAGGAGGTTTGGGGGGGTTAGTGGAGTTTGTATTATTAATAAGTTTAAGTATGGAGGAGGTAAATTAGTTATTGAAGCTGGATGCTATGTCACAGTCAGATCCAGCAATATTGGGGGTGGGGCTAGAGGTACGGCTGGGCTGAAGAATGTTGTTCACTGCAACCCAGAATTTTTGTGGATTGTTGCAGTGTGCTTTTGTAGTGAAATGTAGTGGTTTTGTTTGTCTGACCTAATTTGTTTTTTGTCTTATTGCAGAGTTCAAGGAAAGCTTGCCTAATTGTAGGTGTTTTGAGTTGACGTCAGGTTTTCCAAGCTTTGTCCCTGTCCTTGATTAAGGATCTTGTGGATTTTTGAAGCCAAGTGGCTGGGTTATTATGGATTCTAACTGTTCTAAGTAGAGCTAGGTGGTTAAGGATATTTAGAAATGCTGTGGTAAAGTAATTGGCTGCTAGATCGAGAGGAAGGGTTTTTATGGGAGACCAGTTGTATGCATCTCAGGCATCTAAGAAGCGAGAAATGGGGAAGCTTTTCTCTGTATGGGTTTGAAGAAGGGTTGGTGGGTTATTATTTTTGATTTTCTGTCTAAGGATAAAGGTAGAATTGTGATCACTTAGTGATTTGGGTAGAGTTCCACAATGAAGGGCAGATTGGGGGTGATTGGTGAGGATCTAGTGTGGATTCCTTTTTTGAGGTTTTGTTAAAGTAGGTGGGTAATTGTATGAGTTAGGTAAAGTTGTTTAGGTTGATATGGGTAGCAGGGGTGGGAGATTGGAGGGCATTCTAGTCAATGTTAATGTCACCCAGTAGGAAGGTTTCTTGTGGCAAGAAGTGAGAAGCCAAATGGAGTATTGATTCTAAGGTGGTAGAATTATTGCCTGGTGGTATATAAACTCCTATTAGTTTAGATGTTTGTGCTGATTTATGAGGAGTCTTGCAGGAACTATTTCTGCATTTTTGAAGTCTGGGGTTTCAATTTGTAAGAGATGGATCTTTAGGTTAGTTTTCTAGAGTAGGGAAACACCATCTCCTCTTTTTTTAAGTCTGTCAACTCTATGGATGTTATATCCGAGTGGGGTTATGGAGTCATCCTTGATGTGAGCCTTGAGCCAGGTTTCTGTGAGGATTATATCTGGGTTATGTGATGAGATTGTGACATGTAGTTCTATTTTGTTCATAATGCTGTGAATGTTAAGATTTAGTATTAATAGTTCGGTGGGTTGTTAGTGGAAGGGTGGTAGAGAGTTTTTAGTGGTGTTTGGTGGTGGTGATGGTCCAGCGTTAGGGTGGATGTCACCCCGTAGTAGTAATTGACTGGCAACATTTGTTATAGTTTTGAGGTATGATTTTAGTAGGGAGTTAAGCCTAACACTGGTTTGGGTAGTGCAATATTTGATTGCGGTGAGTTCAATATTGGATTGGGTGTAGATGGTTGGGGATATTTCAAAATGACTGTAGGGGTAGGGGATGGGGAAGGTCAGGGTGGAATAGACTGGCTTGTTGTATTGGGTGGGTACAGTGTCATAGGAGGTAGTGGCAGAGATGATGAATAGACTGACACATAGTGCAGTTAGGAGTATGGGAGTTCTTAGAAGTTGGATTTGTGGACTGTGAGCTATGTTGCAGCACCTTTTGAAGAGTGGAAATATGGTTTAATAGGCTTAGGGGAGAGGAGTTTCGCAGTGGGAGCACCTTTTGAAGAGTGGAAATATGGTTTAATAGGCTTAGAGGAGAGGAGTTTCACAGTGGGAGGTAGTAACATACTTGTGGTCTGGGGTATGAGGTTAGGTAGTAGACTTAATTAAAGATGAAAAATGTGTTAGCTGAGGAGGTGGGTTGGTTGTGTAAGAGGATTGAATGGGGTTAGGGCAGGAGTTGGGTTGGTTATGAGAGAGGATTGGCTGGGGGAGTTGGTGTGTGGGGTCAGGTGATTATGTGGATAGAATAAATGTAGCAGTAGTGGGGGTGGGAAATGAGGGCAGGGTATGAGAGCAAAGTGGAGCCCGAGCACAGTGAGGGTGGAATGGAGTGGGGCTGAACCAGGACCATAGAAGTAGTGCCAGAAAGAAAATAAATATATTAAATAGGAAAGAAGCCAGGATAAAGCCCTGGTGGACACCTGTAGTAACTGGTTGAAAGGATGAATAGGTCTGTTGCCATTTAATAGCTTGTTGCCTTACAAATAGGTAACTAACTAAGAAATCACATCAAGGAGCATTGTTAAAATCCTATTGAGGACAGTTGAACAAGCAGTTGCTCATGTGAGACAGTATCAAATGGCTTTGACAACTCTGAGAACATGGTGTACACAAGCAAGCCATCGTTTCTATGTCAGTTTATTTTGGTAAAATGCATTAGTGGTGCTGGGATGGGGCCTAAAGCCATGTTGTGTTTCTGAGAGCAGGTTATTTGAGGTCAGGTGTTACATCAGCTGCTTATGGATGCATTTCTCTAATATTTTCAAGAGGAGAGAGAATCACTATTGATCTGTAGTTATTAAATTCTGTAGATCTGTCACCTTTGTGCAGTGGTATGATATAGGATGTTTTCCCCAGTGATGGGACATGTTTTTCTTCTATGGACCTATTAAATAGTATGGACACAGGGAAGGCTATGACTTCTGTGGCCATTTTTAGGTAGTCTGATGGTAGTTAAACCATCAAGTTATAGTTATCAATATACCATTCTGCTTTCTTGTTAGTATGATAGTATGAAACACTGCCATGCTAACTGCCTTGTTAGTCTATTTAATCAGCCTGTCCAGTGATTCTTTTCCTGAATACTGGAGAACAGCTGTGGTGTTCCTCCTACACAAGGGTGCCCAACCACTGAGCTGGGGGACTCTAGCTCCATTATCCTTTTCTGTCTCATATACGGCACCGTGCAAAGTATCATCATTGAGTTCATAAGTAAGGACATTAGCAGGTTACAGTCACTCAATCTCTACCAAGATGCCTTTGGAAAGAGCAGATCCTGTCTTCTTAACCTGGTTTGACATCTCTGAAAGAGTCACTGATCTGCTAATGAATGCAAAGTAGTAAACATCCCCTCTGCCTGACTCTATTCCAAATTTTAGAGTCATGATAAAGTGGCCCACCTGAAAATTAATTATTATGTAACACATTGTGCAGTGAACTGGTTAACAAACAGAGCTCCTTTTTTATGGTATGTGGCACTCTTTCCTCAAAAAGTATTTTTTAAGAGTACTGCTGCCTGTGGAGTGTATCTTTGGGCCATTTAACGTCATCTTATTTTTAACTGACATCAAATACAATAAAAAGACATGCATCTGGAATGTTTCTCCCCAGGCCTGTGCTGAAAACTGGCTTTGTTCCAAGTCAGACTTTCCAGGTAAACAAATGTAAAATAAATAAATAAATAAATAAAAGTGTGGCTCTCTGACTGACCAGGTTGTATGATTATTATAAAATCATAGCTGTCATTATCACCCCAAATGCACCCATACCCTCCAACAGGGTCAAATCTATACACATTTGTGTTATCTGAACCATGTACTTAAGCTCAACAATAAAAAATGTAGCATAGTAATCTATAGCAATTAAGAATATCCCTGTAGCTACCATATAAATGATGCCACATTCAAAAATTATACCCTTGTTAGAGAGCTGGGCACATTCATGGACAATGAACTCTCCTTTGACCTCAATGTATCAGGTCTAGCTAGATGTTCTTTTATCTAGCAGAGATAATTCCTAATGGAATATCATCCAGGTACAAAGAAGTTACAGTCTCATCTTCTCTGCTTTTATTAGTCCCATAATTAAATAAGATATTCATTATGGCTTGTAGCTCTCCAGTCACGCAATTTGTGATTTAATTAAAAAAAAGTGCTTACCAGAAAACAAATGTTAGGCATGAGCTCGGACTCCCTAAGCTACACAGAGCATATAAAAAGCTTTGTCACTCCATTCTCTTACCAGTGTGTCCATGGTGATCTGTGCCTGGCCTACAGTTTGGTAAAAGACTCTGAAATGCTTGATCTTCTGGATGTTCTTAAAACTGCAGACTCCAGAAATACTCATGCTGTGGAGCTTAATCTACTCTATAATATATACTGGATCTGCAGGTGAGAGAGAGATGCCTTCCATAGGATCTTCTGACTTTAGAGTAAGCTCCTCATATAAGACAAAGAAAATGCCTTGCTCTCTTTAATTAAAGAAGTTGTGAACCTAAAAACACTGGAATATATCAGTGTTGCACATGTGCATTAAATGAGGTGACATGACTTCAAAGTACTATGCTTCTACTTTCTTACATCACAGACTTTTAACAAACATCCTCATTATGTGCTTTGTTCAGGGTAGCTTCAGCCTCGGAACAGTGCCTGCAGCTTTGTTTAGTCATTTGTTAGATGTGTGTCTATTAAGTTTAGACAAGTAGTAGTATCTCTATGTCAGTGAATGCCAAAAAGTCAATGTAGGATGCAAGCACAGCATGGTCAGATAGTTCAATTTGTGAACAATTAGAACACTGTTAACCATAGCAGAGAATCATCCTCTGCTGTAAAGAGTCGATTATCTGAACATCAATTATCAGAAACGTCAATTATCAGAAACAGCCTTCCAAAGTTTTTGAGTAGTAAAAATCATGAAGTCTGATTATGTAAACATTATACGTATTTGCTTGAGCATGTTTTTTGAGCTTGTAGCCAGTTTGTTTGTGAAAAATATTCTTTATTGTCCATTGGAATCACTGAATGGCTGAAAAGTGTATTCCTGCATGCAGAAAAAAAACACGATTTTAGAATGTTTTTATCTGGCTCAATCATATGTTTGATTATCTGAACAATTTGATTATCAAAACTACCCTAGATCTCAATTAGTTTGGATGATCGACTCTCTGCTGTATATAAAAACTATTTGGTGCGCATTAGTATGACATCCAGGCAGCAGATGATTGCTGACAACCACGGCTATCCTTACTTTAGTCTTATGCTTTATTTTGCCATGGGTTTTCACTGGATTAACTTTTTAAGGATAATTCATTTATTATATAGATCTCCACTGGCACTATCTCCTTTGTGCTGTAACTGTATTTTGCTTTTTACTGCTGCCTTCTTCACACCTATTTTCCATTGCAACAATGTTGTCAGTGATCTTGTCACATGCCTTTGCTGGCCAGCAACACTACTTTTTTACTGTATCAATTTTGAATATATTTCTATTATAACAGTGAAAGAAAGAAGAACCAGAAGATGTAAATTGGGAATTACTCTGCTAGGAGACTTTTGTCATTCATCTTGCAAAGTGCAGATTATTTGACAGAAAACACAAAGACACTGGAATATAGATTGGATGTAATACCATTTATTGGACCAACATAGGTTTTACAATTACTTTCCAGCTGGCATGAGCCCTGCATCAGGAGTTATTAAGCTACTGATGTTAAATACAAGGCTTAAAAATCCACTTGCACTTAGAAAAGGAAGCACATCATATATTTCCAACTGGCTGCAAAAAAGAGCACCTGAAAAATGCTAGTGTGGAAAAAATGTGCGGCTTGGACTGTGCATTTGCAAGGTAGAGAGAGAGACAGACAGAGACAGGGACTGAAACTGTAAAAGAGTGCGTCATGCCCTACTATAAAAATCAATGTCAGGTATGTTCGTTTAGAGTTAATATGGTTTTCATAATCATTACATGGATGTATTAAGGCAATCAACACTGTTTGTGTGTAAGCACAGCTCTGATGCAATTCATAGAGGCTATTTACACTGTCCTATGATGGCCCTGAGTAAATGTATTCAAATGAAGGAATAATGAGATGGCAATGAGAAATGATTAAACATGTCTTATACTACTAAGCCATCTCCCCTCCTGTTTGCAATTTATGACTATATTTTGGCACATTTCTGCACCTTTCACAGATATGTTATAAACAGCAGTATTACACCTTTTATATTTACTTTGCAGTTGACAAAGATGCTCTCCATTGCTGCTACAATTGCTCTTTCTCAGTGTCATCTGCTTGTCTTGGCCAACCCAAAACCAGCTGAAAAGGCAGAGATCATATCTCTCAACCTGGAAACATCAAAAATCTGGACAAAGGCCCATAAAAATAGGTACAAATCTGCACGCTGCTCAACATACAATTTGTATACATAATTAAGCAACCCCACCTACTCCAATTGAATTGTGGGATACCAACTTTCAAACACAAACTAAAGAACAGACAACCAAAATATGTCCCCAGAGTCCCCTTGCAGCCATTCCAATGTCCCATTACTTGTCTATTTCAACCATTCATCATAAACATAGTAATGTACATACTGCTTTACTTCTACAATGATTATTTGGATTTCATTTAAAACTTTATTTTATATTTTATAGCACAAACACTAACAGACATCTGATAAACAAAGCAATACAGTCTCACGTGAAAATAGACTTAGCATTTAAACTTCTCTCCCCTTGAAACTCACATTCATAGAAACAGCATTCAAACCTGCATTCAAAGAAAATGCATCTGACCAGTGTTGGATAAAGATTACCTTTGGGCTGTAGTCAAACCATAGGCCTCTTGCACATGAAACATACATGTGTTCTTTGATACACCTTCCTGACTGTATTAAATTATATTCCTTGTATAATACAGCACACTTATTAGAGCATGTTTTAAATGTATTGTTTTGAACATTTTCCCAGTAAGCAATGAAACAAAATGCATGAATCAATAATGACAAAACTGCTCAATTCAGAACATTTCCATCATAAAAGTCTACAGAAACTTCTACACTCCACCAGTATCAGTAAATATGTACAATCTTTGCAGAAGTAAAAGTTATCTAAATAATTCCACATTAAAGAGATATGTAACTAATGAAGAGGTTGCTGCTAGCAAACAACTTTATATTTCGTTGTTTCATCTACAAGTAAAGTACCTGTTGTCCTTGAAGAATACATTGCCTACGTTACATTAAAAAAATGATAAGCTAGTAATATTTCAATAGGGAATGGATGGCAAACTGATAACAGGTTCATAGTTACTAGGTATCTCTGCCAAAGTAGGGCATTCTCAAGACTGCAGCATCCACCCCCTTTAAAAATACAACACAGTACAGTATCAGCAATCCATCTACATACTGTGGGAGTAGAACGCACAGCTTTCTGCAGCAAAAGCAAGTATACTACCTGTTGTGCTACTAACAGTGCAAGTAGACTTTGGATAAGCAGCACTAAACTTATCTTTCACTGAAAAACTGTGCAGCACAAGAAATCAGGAAAAAGCCAAAATTTATGGGGGGGGGGGGCAAAGGCCTAAAACCTGGGACACGTTTTAAACACTGCTTGTATAATCTTAGAAAGTTGCTAGAATAAGATGTGTTACCTGAAAGATAGGAAGACTGAAACTTAAATGGCTATCATTATTTAATGAATTCAGTTCTCAATGATTCACTAGAAAACCATAAATTTTATTTTTATTTAAGATTTGTTTAACAGGAAAGTCCAACTTGGAATGAAGCCAGTTTTCAGCAGAGGCCCAGGGAGAAACACTGCAGATGCATGTCTTTGTATCATGGGAGAAAACTAGAGCACCCAGAGGAAACCTACACAAATGCAGGAAGGACATGCAGACTCTGAACAGAAGGCACTTCAACCAAGAATCAAACCAGAGAACCTCTTGCTATGAGGCAACAACACTACCACTGCACCATTCAAACTGTAAGAGGAGCAGACCAAAAGTATGAGTATAAGCCAAACATTCCAGAAATTCTGTGAAAATGTGTACAGTTGAGAGCTCGAACTTCTTCAATCAAAAGTGGTGGTATGGGTAAAGAACTCAGGCTCTTGTACTTAAGGTTCAAGGTTTGAGCCTGAGTAATCCTAACCACCAGGCCCCCCTGACTGGGGCATTTTCTCACACACACACACACACACACACACACACACACACACACACACACACACACACAGATGCACAAATGCAGCACCTTCATACACACACACACACACACACACACACACACACACACACACACACACAAATGCAGCACCTTCCTTCACACACACAAATGCAGCACCTTCCTTCACACACACAAATGCAGCACCTTCCTTCACACACACAAATTCAGTATCTTCCTTTGCACGCACCTTCAAATAAATGCAGCACCCTTCTTCAAATAAATAAATGCAACCAGTATATAACTTTCCAAACGGACCTTCAACTAATTAAATGTAGCCAGTTTATAACCTTCCAAATGGACCTTCAAATAAATAAAGGCAGCCAGTACATAACCTTCTGAATGGAAAGTGATTAAAGAATTCAAATTGTGTGTGTTAGCAGCACATATGGAGTGGTCCTAACAGTAATGAATTGCAGGCTGCAGCTAGATAACTAAAACAGGTAAAAAGTAGAGTAATGAATTGCAGCTAAGTAAAACTGCTTGAGTTTGGGAAACTCTGCTGCTGCAGCGTTCTATAATATACTGACAGACAGAATTACAAAAAGTGCTTGAGCTGGATAACTGTCAGCACAGGGCTCACAATTCAAATTGCTTCAAATAAATACATAATCTTAACCTTCAAAATGGAAAGTAATTAAAGAATTCAAAGTGCGTGCATCGGCAGTACATATGGAATGGTCCTAACAGTAATGAATTGCAGGCTGCAGCTAGCTAACTAAAACAGTTAAAAAGTAAAGTAATGAACTACAGCTAGCTAAAACTAAAAGTGCTTAGCTTGGGAAGCCCAGCTGCTGCAGTGTTCTATAGTATACCAACAAAGTGAGTAACGGACGGAATTACAAATAGTGCTTTACCTGGAGGAGCTGTCAATGCATGCTACTTACTTGCTTGCTTCCCATAATGAAGATGACATCATTGATCACATGGGAAATTCAAGAATAAAGGAGGCCACTCATGAATTTGTGGCACCCCATTATTTGGACCTTAAAACTGGTAAATGCCGAGGAATTTGGCATGGTTGAGAGGTATGGCAGAGATGTAGATAGAGAATTACTCATTAGACTTTTGATAATTAGGAAATCCTTGATAGAATTAAATTAGACAGGGATATTGTAAGGGTCCTAGCACATATATATACCACAGACAGGAACTGGGGGCTGCATGGCCTTCCCATCCCTTTGGATACTAAAGTATGTATAGCCTTCACTATACTAACCAAGGGGGACCTTCCAGAACCTGGCTGGAGACACATTGAGTATTTCTCAGGCATCTACTTCAAGGATACTCCAGCAGTTCCTTAATTTGTTCTTGGCAAATGTAGATTAGTATTGGTATAGTGTATCATTACAGAACTGAAGCCAGGCTATGTGTGCCTTTTATGGGGTGGCACATTCCCTGAGGTGCTTAGTGCAATAGACTTCAGCAACATTGCCATTAGGGCCCCATCAGGTCTAAGGAGAGAGTGGTATCGGAAGAGCAAGGTCTACTATTCCATCAACTGCCAGGTAATGTGTGATGCATAAGGGTGCATCATCAATGTGTTGCCCAGGATCCTGACAGTACCCATGATTCCCATATCTTGCACACTAGCTCACTCTACCACTTTTTTCTGCATGGGAGGATGCCTTATGGTATCCCTTCTGGTAAGCAGAAAATTTAATTTTGATTATCTAATTAGCTATTCTTAGTAAAATGCAATTCTTAGTATTAGACAACTCTTCCTTCCTTTTGTCTTCCTCCTCCAATTTCTCTTTTTTCCTCCTGTTTTACAGGTGATGTAGGATATTCCCTGGAGCCATGGCTTATATCTCTTGTGAAAAATCCAGTGAGAGCCATGGAAGACAATATTAATACAGTCCTGTTCCAGACTCATGTTATCATTGAGAGAGAGTTTTGGCATGATAAAAAGCCATATAAGAAGCCTGGATGAGTCTGTAGGTACCCTTCAGTATGCCCTGGTTACTGCATGCAGGATGTCCAATTCATGTTCCATTATGCACAACATGATCATGCCCGGGTCTGGTGTGGAAGTGTCCCA
Source organism: Protopterus annectens (assembly GCF_019279795.1). NCBI lineage: Eukaryota > Metazoa > Chordata > Ceratodontiformes > Protopteridae > Protopterus > Protopterus annectens. Next base: position 281,043,612 of record NC_056726.1, on the reverse strand, counting down.
TGATATCACTGCAGCTCCCAGTACAGGTTCTATTATGATTAATGACCGTGATGTCATTTAGATCAACTGGTTAAGCAATATGGTAAGGTAAATGTTGCTTTCCGATGTGTGGGTTCAAATCTCAGTGTAGCCTGTTTTTCCCAGACTGCCTTCTAAATAACATGAAACATGACCTATCAAACCCCATGAAATCAATATTTAACTGTAGCCTCCAAACAAACCTCATGCCTCACAACAGTAGCCATCATCACTCTGCACAAAGGTGGACTATATGCAGACCATAGAAACCTCACGCACATTAAGTCTGACTATTCTGGTTTGCAAAGCTGTGGAAAGAATTATCATTGAAATGATCAATAATGACACAGGAAACCTCCAAACACTGGACCTAATGCAGTTTTGTTTCATTAAGAGCAGGTGATGCCTACTCAACCTGGTGGACATCTTTGAGAAGAAAAAGCAATGGACAAGGTAAAATGGTTCACATTGTCTTCCCTGACCTGGCCAAGGCATTTGACACAATACCCCCCTCAGGCATTGTCACCTGTGGATAGTCAGCTGGCTCACAGACTGGACCCAAGATGTTAGGATCGGGTAGTGCATCTCTATGAAGAGACCAGTGACAAGCAGAGTCTCCCTCAGGGACCAGTCCTGGAATGCTTCTTTTTGACATCTTCTTCTCTGAAGTCAAGCCAATGACAGGGGTCTTTGGCTGACCAAATTTTCAGATGACTGCAAAGTAGGAGTAGTTATAGAATCTCCAACCAACATTAATGTTCTCCAGGAAGGGCTGACAGAGACAAATAACTTGTGTCAGAGCCATCGACTAAAACTAAATGCCAAGAAATGCATAATGGTAGCCTTTGGGAAGTCAACCATCCATAATAACTATCATATTGACAACACATCCTGTAAGAGTTGACCAAGTAGTCATGGACTAGCCTTTGACCATCATGTGTCTCCAGTAGTGAGGAATATTTTATATTGTACAACTCATAAACAAAGCTATGGCATCTAGGACCAAGTAGGTCATTGTTCCACTGTATTTGGCATTCATCAGACCTATCACTGAGTACAATGCCCCCTTTGGCATGTATCTAACCAGGCATATCAAAAAAGTGGAATGCCCACAGATGTTTCTAACTAGAAGAATATAGAGCATCAGTAACATGCCCTGTGCAGACCACATCAAAGCCTTCTCCCTGTATTTTGTCTCCTACAGGCTGTTGAGAGGAGATCTATGCCTGGCAAACAAATACCACAAAAACTACTATTCAACTTACGTAAGCCTTGCCTGATATATTAATAGGAGCTGTTGGAGAGATAGGTATGTATTCCAGAGACTACCTTTTCTCTGGAACAGGCTCCCCATCCATGTGAAGCAGAGTTCCTCCCTAACCCAATTCAAGTGTAACTTGTACAATTAGATGGAGAATATGTCTCTAATGGACACAGGCATCCTGCAAATGGTTCATCTCCCAGACCTCTACTTGTAAATGGTTCATCTCCTAACTCTAGGCTTAGATATATTCAGGGTATCAGAACTTGTTAGAGATTTGGGATGCATGACTAGGCTTCAGCACACCACAGTGGTCATTATTCTAGTAGACAGCTATGACTCTATAAGTATATTGATGATAGCCAGCCAGCAGCAGTAGTAAGGGACCCAATCAGGCAGATTCATGAGCAGTATATAGCTATGCAGATAGCAAGGTGGCATCTAGTCCAGAACTATGGACCATGGCATTCAGGTTAGTGATTCCTTTTTATAAGAAACACATAGAGTATAATTAATGCATGCAGTGGCAAGCGTGGGTTATGCTGTATGGTGCAGGGTCTACTGTTACTGTTCATCAGACATTGCCTCTTATCTTTAAATATTTCAGTACAGGTAGTCATATTATTGTTTATAAACAATAAGAGAGTTTGCTCAATAAGACATGTTAAACGTTAGGAATATTTGCATTTTTTACCGTTTTGCAGAATATTTTGCTTAGGGACTCTGAAATCATAATTTATTAAAAAGTGTTATTTTAGAAGATAATTGTTTGGCTTCACAAAATTGTATGCATTGTAATCTTTAAATTTTTACTATGGCATCATAAGTTGCAGTCAAATGGAAAATGTATGACACTTTTTATTATTATTATTATGCAACATCTCTCCATTTTCACCTATGACATATTAGAAATGATTTACTCTTCTCTTTTAAGATACAGCATATCAGATTAATTATGTCATACACACCAACTTGTGTCCTCAGAAATAGCAATCATCATTTATGCAGAGCTAAGGGTGAAGTGGCAACAGTGCTACTGTTGGCAGGACACTCCTGTCATTTTTTTACAGGAGTGTATTATCCTGTTAATAATGCATATTATTTATTTTATGTTCTGTGTAATTGCCGGCTATACTATTGCCCCATTAAAAGTCTTAATAATGGATGGGCCTTTAAAAGTGTTAAACACTGCAATGTGCATTTTATGCCTTCCACTTTTATTTCTAGATTATTTTCCTTTATTCTATGGATTACAATTAATGCCTCTTAATACTGGGTTAAATTGAGCATGCATGTATTCTTCAGTTATATATATTTTTGTCTTTGAAACTAAACATTGAGATCAGTTTATTGAAAGGAATGCTAGTGAAATGCTATGTTTCATATTTTAAGCACATGAAATGCCCGGCCTAAGTGAGAGTAGGTCAATGAAAAATGTGTCATACACAATGTCCCCTAAAGATTATGGTAGATGAAGGTGCATGTGATCTTCAGGAGGGGCTGTCATGTAAGCAGGCTGGTAACTTGCTGCAATGGCATGACCTACTGGATGCAGGTGATCCCAGAGACATAGACCTCACAGTGCTGCAGGAATGAGACCTAAAATGTTAGGTTCTGCTACATGTAAATGAGCACTGATGTGGCCCGCATGAATTAATTTCTGTTTCTCCCCCTCCCAACAATTTCAACTATCTTCTTGTGAAGCACTTACAGTGTGATGTGATATGCCCCTATATGTTCAGATAGTTACCTGTTCTCTTCCCCTTCCAAAACTGCATTATCCCTACTCTCTCTACCATTTCCATTTTGTTTCTCTTGCCCATCCTGCAGTACTCTGACCATTTCTTGCTGACCCTGTGTGGCAGTACACTGAGCCTTAATAATGCCATAGCACATTTGCTACTGGACAATCAATTCTTTATGTGTTTTCCGAGGTAGCTGTGAAACTGCCTGTGCTTTTTACCCCTCTGTAAAGGTGTCACAGTGGACACATTTACTTATGAATTTCTCGAGTTATCCAGAAGGTGTTCCTGTGGGTCTGGAGGCACTGGTGTTGAGTTCAATAGGCTTTCTCCATGTACAACCTGTGGTATAATGTCATCATGTACTTATCTTTGTGGCCCTGTGTCATGTCCTGCGGAGTTATTTACATGTGGTGCAGTGTGTGATCCTGCCATTAAACTTGATGACAGTGTGCCTATTCTCTTGAGCTGTCTCATTAATAAAGCTATGGTCTCATCATCATCATCAGATTTTCTAATACAATCTTTTAAATTTACTGGTATATAGTAGAACTTCTTGTTTCTGCTGTTGACCATGTAAAGAATTCATTAATTATATTACTACTTAGATACTAGAGTACACCACTGCATGCTGGAAAATGAGGTGTGGTAGACACAATTCAGACTCTGTTCCATGTCATTATGTGCGGCAGTTGAGAGTTCACCAATTAATAGTAAACGTCTTATGTTATCTGTAATTATTTCACATGAGCAATTATTTCTGTATGTAAATATGTTATAGAGGTCAAGCCAACCTTCTTGAGCAGATGTCTGTTGATACTGCAGCTGTGGATAATAGCCAGTGTCAACACCACCTGTGATTATGTTTGTGCCATCCTCATCTGTTTTGTTGTCATTGCCCCAAATGGGAAGGAGGTATTCCTCATCAGGTGTTAAAATAATATGTGTTTGAGGTACTCCCCCTGTGTTGCTACTAGCAATTACATTCTGTCTTGCCTTTGCTCTGATGCATCCTACCATATCATTGGCCCTCTTCTTGCCCTGTGTTTATATGCAGTTCCTTCCAGCAACAGCATTTATACCCATAACCACTTGGTTCCAGGCATTTTCCCTATCAACTTATATGGGTCCCCTTTTTCCAAAAAGGCATTGTCCATATGTCCTAAGACTGTCAGGAATCTATAGTTCTCCTCATGGCTAAAATTATTTTTTCTCTTCCTGGATCCCTGCTGCTGCATCATTCACTTACCTAAAGCAAGATGTAATATATTGAAGTTTTATCCATTCATCAGCCAAGCAACACAACAATGAAAGCATGCTGCTTTCAACACAAATAAATTAAAAATCTAAGTGCAAAAACATTTATGATGACACAACACCCATATTTATACACAAACTGCAAGTCCAACTTCACCCAGTTAGAAAAGTTTTACTTAACTGTACAGCATCATCTACAAATGCATAATAGCATTGCAAACACTTATCATTTCACTGCCATCATAAACTGTTAGTAACAGAATTAAGCTCATTACCCTACCACTTTGTTATATTTAATCTACATGATGTTTCATTCCTGAATGACATCCTTTGCCACAGTACAGCAACATATATCCTGACAAGAGAATTCATTGATGGGAATGCATTACATCAGTTATTTGAAATGATGTACTAACCTCCTGTATAGCATAATCTACAAATCCAAAAAAGTACTGCTAGCATTTATCTCTTGCCTTGCCATCAGTAGTCCTTCATAATACATTTCCAATACTACTGTTATAACACTCACATCATCAGAATTAACAGGATTTCACTGCATATGACAAGTTGCATCACTGGAAAACACAACCAAGTTTGGTTATGTCACACCCCAGACAGAGTGGTTTCCACCCTTTGAACGATAGCTCTCTAATTGCATTCCTAACTTTGCTGCTGGCACTTTGAACAATGGCAGCACATGTATGGACATGAAGCCATGCTCTAAGCTGCTTTCATAAGGAGACAAAAATCATGGTCTATCTTTTGCAGGAGTCATACCTTGAAAAATCAAATGAGCAGCTCCAGGCCCTGAATGAAAAAAATGTTGATGTCTGACAAGAGCTGGGTGAGTACCTATCATTCCAGACATGGATCATCTATGCCTAGCCCCAGTGCCTGCACAGGCACAATAACCTGCAGAGGTGCATGACTGGCCATCTGCTTGAGTGGGTAGATCAGGCTAGGGTAAGAAGACCAGAGTTACATAGTAAGCATTTTAAGATTTTGTTTTTAAATATTATGTAAAGTAGGTTTTAAAATTGTTGGATAAATATTGTATAATTTAAGCTAAATGCAAGAAGAAATGGATATGTAAGTGCAAATATGTGTCAATATGTAATCCAAAAGGCATACGTAGCCATAACCAAATCTGTAGACAGAAACACAGCTATATACAAAAATGTCATTTTTATGTGCAGACATGATTGTATATGTAAATACAAATGTATATGTAGAAGCAAAACATATATATATATATATATATATATATATATATATATATATATTATTTCTTTGTGTGTGTGTGTGTGTGTGTGTAACAGATATTAAGAAATAATTGCATATATTTTAGGTATTAGATTGTTAATTATTTGTATTACAGACAGGCAGATTTTAGAAAAAAAGCTTTGCTTTGTGTAGGCCACACATTATTCATTAATAATTGTATAAGACAGAAATTTCTTCCAAAATAGTAATTGCACATACAAGATTGTTGACCTCATTTAGCCAGCAAATGATAAGCAGAGATAGGTTGCAGTGGGGGTTAAAGTAGCAAATGAATGACCAACACAGAGGGCAGTAAGAACTGCATTGTTCAGGTTTTAATGTTCAAAATTTAAGTATCTTGATTTCAGCAGGCTTACATGATATGACTTAAAATGCAGGTAAGTTATATGCAAGTCATAGTAAAGTAGTAGTTTTAATGAAAATGTTTGCAAAGGTGATAGAAAGTACCCATCTTCCAAAGAGGTAAACTGTAGACAGACAACAAAATGTAACAATATGAAGGAGGTCATGATACCCCTCTAGTTCAAACTGGCAATAAAGGATATTTAGTATTACTAATGGATTATATATAAATACTTCATGCAGTTCTGTGCTTTGCTGTTTAATAAATGTAGGCATATAAGTGATTATAGATTCAGTATAAATACATGCAGAAATTAGCATACGCACATTCAGTACAAGTGCAAGAATAAATGCTATGCTTTGCAGATTAATAAATGTAAACATGTAAGAAAGATTCAAACAGACATTCATTATAAGTAAGCAATCATCTTCTGTCTTCTTGATGCAGCTGAAGAAAAAATTACCTACAACATTTCATAAAAGTAAAGACAGCTAAATATCTTGAGTATGCAAACATGATTCTGTAATAAAAAAAGTAGCATCCCCAAATAAACATGTTGAATATGAAGTTTTTTTCTATTTATTTTGTAAGTAAAAATTCAGAATTAACTTGTGCAAAAATGTAATAATATGATGAATAATGTTGTTCCAGTACACAACTGTAGCATAATCCATATCATCAAGATACTTCAAATGTGCTACCATTTCTTATGTTGTGCAGTTTGTCTCCTTATCATCAATAGAATGCAAAACAAAAATCACTATTTATTATCCTTATAATGATTGTTCACATTTCCAGTACAATTTCCCAGCATATTTTTTTTAAAATAAAGATTTAATAAAACTAGCAACTATTAATGAAGAATGAAATGATGTATTAATTTATGAGTCAATTTACTATACCCATGTCTGGTTCATCTCTCCACCTCCCCTCTTTTTTAATTATGCATTACTTTTTCTTTTTTTCCTTTCTCTCCCATTTATATTCATTTTTCCACAGGTACAAAAGTCCTAGGAACAAACCAACCACATTCTTTCCAGTTCAGGGAAAATTCACTGTCTGCTTATCCAGGGACATACTCACAGGGTCTGCATGGTGAAACATAACCGGTAGATACTTTGGCACATTGCAGCCTGGAAAGCCATGTAGATCATGAGCCTCAGGATTTGCTTGAGGATGTATTGGATCACGTAGCAAAGCGACATCTTCAAATAGTCCAGGATGTTGTTCAGTGGATGCAAGACTTGCTTTTCAGCACTGACCACTGCACCACCATGTGTCTCCACACCCTCAACATCGGTGTTCTCCACTGCAACACCATCAGGTATTGGAAACATTTGAGACCCTCTGGAACAAGATGCTCTTGTGAAGAATTCCTCTTCTGCTCCTTCCTTTCCTAATCTCTCTCCTACACCCTCGGAACTACTTATTACCCAATCTATCTTCTTACATAAAAATAGATGGTGAAAAATTGGAGTGGGGTCTACCCCTGCCAAAAATACATAAGCCTTTCTCTCCCACCTCCTCCAGCACAACCCGCTTGATGTGTTCCTGCTGTTTGTTCTTTGTTATGTCTCCCCTTTTTCAATTTTTACTATCATCCCCTTTCATCTCTTTTAAACCACTAGTCAGGGTGACTAAATAATGATACCCCTATAGGAAACATGCAACACATTTTAAATTAATATAAATAGCTGCACTGTGTACCAATTGGCTTAAATATGTGCCAATACTTCAAATGTGCTTGTACATAGTTATGTTTCTCCATAATGCCTGAATACTTCCAGAATTCTAAGCACATATACATTTTCAAGTAGTAGTTCACACATACTTACAGATTAACTTCATTATCTCTCCACATTTCATGAAGGTGGGTGTTTCTTAGTAGAAACTTTCACACTGAAGTAGTCAGCCCCAATAACATGTAACTAGTATATTTCCATGTAGAAGAAAAAGCACTTTTCATTAATAACTGCAATGAACATGAAAACCATGGGACTATGAAAACCATGCTTAGTGAACATTTACAAAAAAGATAATACTCAGGAGGACTGTTCTGATATTTAATGAGATAATAAATGGGTGGCACAGTGGTGCAGCAGTTGCATTGTCACCTCACAGCAAGAGTTCTCCAGTTCGATCCATGGCTGGAGTGCCTTCTGTGCGGAGTCTGCATGTCCTCCCTGTCTTCCTGTGGGTTTTCTCTGGGTACTCCGATTTCCTCACACATTACAAAGACATGCATCCAGAGCATTTCCCCCTGGGCCTCCGCTGAAAATTGGCTTTGTTCTAAGTCGGACTTTCCCAGTAAACAAATGTTAAATAAAAAAATAAATAAAAATCACAGTACAAAAAATGTGCCAGGAGATTAGTTGTATTTGGAGAAAGAAAACAGGATGTTATAATTTTTAAGTTGTTAGTCTCTCAAAACAAGCAATCTTTGTAAAATAGATGAATTAGCAATAATGTCCATTTCGTGATGATGAGAAAGTCAGTCACCAAGAACATAAGATATAGAGACAGAATCTATGGTTGTTGTATGTAGTTAATACAAACTACAGGTTGTGGTTTAGCTAACTGAGAGAAAGACAGAATGAAAGAGAAAGGAAAACATGTTGTTATGTTAGTTTAAGGTTCTGAAGAACTGCAGAACTGGACAAAGTTTTTTATAATGTTAAAACTGTCTGAACATTCAGGCCTTACTGACTGTTAAGTTTATGTTACTACGTTCAGACTAGAAGATTGCATTATGTAAATGTAATTACGCTTGTCATGAATAAAATACAACTGCCAAAATACAGCTTCTAGTAATCTTAACAGTTACTGTTAACATGAGATAGTTAGCAGTCTGGATTCAGGTAAACTCATCATAAATCATGCATTACCAGGAGCAATGCTGCTCTTCAGAAAACCTTATTTGAGTCTATTGTTAGGTGCTCAGAGGGAAAAGTTCTAAAGTACCACAGTGTCTCATAAAACTAATATCCAGGTTTAAACGACTGACTGTCAGACTAAACAGCTAAATTAACTCACTCTCCATTGTTCTTCTTTCCAAACGTGTGCACTAATGTCCTTGAAGAACCAAAACAATCATGTCTGATACATAATGATCAGAATGGCAATGATCAGAATGGGAGACTGGTTTACTGATCATTTTATTTGTAAATGTGTGTCTATGGGCATTCATTATAGTTCTGAGTATCTGGCCCTTCTCTCACAGGTAACCTGTCTCTGGGCATTTCCTGCATTTGATTAGATAAACCACTGGTTAAGAAGTGCATACAAATGAACCCTGTGCTATAGTACTGTACTGTTCATTTTCTATATAACGTGGAAATATGTGGTCTTAGTCTGAGTTAAAATATGACTAATCCAATCTTAAAATTATTTTTTGGGTTGGAGTAAAAGAGAATTATGACTAAACTAGGTTTCAGCAGAACTGTTTTCCATCATTTTGATTTAATTTTACAGGGTGTCTTGATGTTGAATGCCTGGCTGTCATTCAGTGCTTCTAGAGCTATGTGCATGCAGTCATAGCTGGTATGCAATCAAGACCATCGTTCACAACTAGGAATTATTTAAATGAAAGAATATTTCATCATCTGTTTTGTAAACTAAATTGTGGTCAGTATTTTCACAGTTTCCAACAGCTGACATCTATTAAAAGAATAATGTGTCATGTTAATGCTAAGAATTCAGCACTAATGTGTAATTTCAAAACTTGAATTTGTATTTCTGTAAAAAGTTTGATCCACCCTGTTTAAATAAATACTTTGTGTTTAAAATAACTTACATGGAGTACACTTCTTTAACATATGCTTATTTGATGTTTTTTTGCAAATATTTTCATTTGCACAGAGAAAAAATAATGAAAAATTATATTTCTTCTTAACCGTGAAAGATAAAAAAAATTATTTAAATGAATAAATTAAAACTGAATCAAACTTCAATCTTGCTTGCAAAGCAAGAGTAAAACTCTTTATATTTCTTTTTCAAACATGAGAATAGGATGTATGTTTATCTCTGAATTGTAAAAACACTAGTAATTTGCTAGTTATAGTTTCCAAGTGCAAAATTGCTCATACAGAAAGTGCTGATCATCCTGTCAAATATGTGTGTGTGTGTGTGTGTGTGTGTGTGTGTGTGTGTGTGTGTGTGTGTGTATATATATATATATATATATATATATATATATATATATACAAACACACACACACACACATATATGTATATTGTGTGTGTGTGTGTGTGTGTGTGTGTGTGTGTGTGTGTGTGTGTGTGTGTGTGTGTGTGTGTGTGTGTGTGTTGCACTTCTGCTTAAACCTGCTGCTGTCAGTTCATAAACAAAATTTATTAGAAGTCAAATGAAAGGGTAAAAAGGTACAAAGATAAACCATTCAGTAAAAAAAGGCAAGGAAGACCCAACCTAGCTAGAATCTTCATTTTAGCAGAAGCCCATGTGAATATGCAAAATGGCATGACATTGTTTCCACTAAATGGCAAATGAATGTCCACATTTTTTTTATTTTTAATTATTTATGGTTATATTTAGGTCAATAAAGCCAAACCCCACTAGTAGTATGCATGAGAGTGTCTTTTTTTTTACCTCATCAGTACACCAAAATTAGGTTGTTTGGCTATACTTTAGAAACTCAGTGCCAGAGTTATGGTAAAGTGAAGACTCCAGCTTGGCTGGGTCTTTCTTTCAAATTTTATAAAAGCCTGTGCTATTTTCCTTATCTGAGTTTTCAGAGATGTACTGTCAGACTCCCTGCCCCTTGTTCTAAAATACTGCTTATGTTTGATGTCTTGTTCTATACCGGTACTTTATTCTAATGTGAACACCAGCTGATGACTGTCCCACTGAAGACCTTGATTTCCATCTTTGCTTCAGTGACTCAGCACTGATTTGAATGATTTTTCTTTTCTTTTATTTTTTTTGTCTGAGTTTTCTTTCTATTTTTTTTTCTACTGCTTTGGAAACCTTGACAGAATTCTCAGAGATGAAGTGACCACATTTCTGTATTTGTCAAAACTCCGGGGGACTGCAGTTTTCGCTTGATCCAGATATAGTCTTTACAGACAGACCATATGATTTTATGTAGTGGTAGAACTGCCAGAAATCATATGTTTCCAGAACTACATGGTTAGATTTTACTCTAGGATAAGAAAAGTACTACCGGATTGCTATTAAAATTTCAAAATGAACTCCATCGACTGTACTATTGTCGAACACGGAAGTTCGAAAACTGTAATATCGATGACAAAAAAACAACCTAGGAACGGTTTTAACATGGGTCAAGATAGGTGTTCAGTGTTATTCCGAACTACAAACATCTCCCCTATCTCAACCCATGTTAAAACCCATTCCTAGATTGTTTTCTTGTCATCAATATTACCGTTTTCAAACTTCCGTGTTTGACAATAGTACAGTCGACGGAGTTCGTTTTGAAATTTTAATAGTAATCCATACTACCACCAGTGGTAAGCACCAAAATAGCCTTTTTTGCATTAGTGTTTGTCCTTTCTGTTTCAGAGACAGACCCTCCTCAGTCATTCTACACGGTCTGTAGAATTTCTGCTGTGGACCATCTCCTTGGCCATGCTATATGATAATTGTCACTCTCCTACTCAGGATACAGTAGAAGAGTCTTCATGGGTTCTGCTCAAACAGCTTTATTATTTACAGACACATCACAATAGAAGTTTACTGACTTTAACTTAGGTAACTTATATACAAACTAGCTATTGCAATCATACATGCTCACTCTCTGGCTGCACTCTCAAAATGGCGCTGGGAATAGCACGTGCCTGCTGTTTATATATGCACGTTCAGTCCTTGATATGCTTCTTAAAGATACATGACATACATTCTGTTCTAAATCCTCCCTCTTTGAGAAGTAGACCACGCAACACTATGAATCTCATTTGACATGCAGATAATACAAATAGTTCTTTGTCATGCACTTATACAGAAATAGGTACATATATACAATTATGTCCATGTTGCTGTGTATTTTGCACTGGGCTTGGAAATGAGACCAAATCATGTGACATAAAATTGAGAATTAGATTTAGCAAATGGAACTTTCTCTGTTAAATGCAGTCACAAAGGTGACCACAGTGTTCGACCACAACAATTCAACTCCAGCTTTTTGTCTCTGTTAAGTATTCAACCTTGAAAATATCTGGAACATCCTCAGGAATGGAAGCAGAGGTTGAGACACGTTCTGGGATGGGAACAATGTCTGACTTGCTCTGAGATCTGGAGTCTGTATCACAGGAACAATTATGCGATAACAATTCTGGTACAGGAATAAGATGTTTGCAATTTCTCCTGTACTCCACACCTTCAGATTCTACAAAGCAGAATCTCCTTTCGGCACATATACCTGTAACTTCACCAAGCCGGTCAAACCTTTCATCGTTTTTATCCTCGCTGTCTCTCCTTCTTTCAATGGACGAAGAAATCTGCTCAATTTATCTTAACTGGACTTCTGGATAGAATGCTTCTTGAATAATTGGGCTTTGATGGTTCTGCTGTTCTTAGCTTTAGGCTTCAATAAACTGGAACTAATAGGTAGCGTTGTTCTGGTTTGCCTGAATAGAAGTCTCTGAGCAGGCGAGCCAAGTTTATTGTCACGGGTATGTTTCTGAGATTAAGTAAATTCAGAAAGGCATCGGTATTGTCATGGTTTGACCTTTCAGGTAATTGCTTTGCACTCTGCACTGCGTGTTCAGTTAGTCCATTTGACTGTGGATGTTCAGGACTGCTAGTGACATGTACAAAGTCCCATTCTCTTGCAAATTTCTGAAATAACTGACTGGTAAATTGAGTATCATTGTCAGAAATAACTTTGTGGGACTATTGTGCACTGAGAAATTATGTTTCAAATTAGTAATAACAGTAGTGGGGGTGAGATTAGGTTGTAGATCAATCTCAAACCAGTTTGAATAAGAGTCTACCAAAACCAAGTAATGTCGATTGTCCCACTCAAAGATTTCAGTGGCCACTGTTGACCAAGGTAGTTCAGAAACTTGACTTAGCTGAGGTGGTACTCTTTGCAGATGCGGTTTAGTACTACTGCATACTGAACAAGAATAAAGTACTCTATCAATGTCTTTTACTAGAGAAGGCCAAAATACTAGCTCTGTCACCCATCTCTTAGTAGATGCAGAACATGGGTGATAATGATGCAAAATCTGGATATATTCATGTTGTAAGGAAGCAAGAACAACAATTTTAGGGCCTTTGAAAATAATGCCATCTTCCATCAACATATCATTATTGTAAGAAAAAAAAGTTTGCACTTCAGGTGCTACACTAAATTGCTTTGACAGCCATCCAACATTAATGTAGTGGTTGACCTTTTGCAAATTTGGATCAGTCTTTGTATGGTCTCTCAGCTCATCAAGTCTTGGGGTAGAAAAATGATGCACTTCCATTACGTCAAAGTCAAAATTCTCTGTGTCTAACTGTTTTGTTGTATTTCTGTGTGATGTGCATAAGGTATCAGCCAGATAAAATAGTTTGTCTTTTGTACAGACCATTTTGAAGTTGTACTTTTGCAATTTGAGCATGATTGTAATCTCACTGGAAATGAATGCATAGGCTTCTTTCGAATAGTAACTAGAGGCTGGTGATCAGTTTCAATCTGAATAGCTCAACCATAGATATAAACATAAAACATTGAACATGCAAATACTATTGCCAAACGTTCTTTCTCAATTTGAGCATATTGCATTTCAGTTTGGGTAAGTGTTCTAGATGCATAGGCTACTGGTCTGCCTTCTTGAAGAATGACTGCACCAAGACCAAATTGTGAAGCATCACAGGAAAGATTGACTGCTTTATTGACATCATAGTATCTTAATGTAGGTGGGGTGGCAGTTTTCTGCATAAGGTCTTCAAATGCCTTTTGGTGCTGTTCTAACCAAGACCATGTAATGTTTTTGCACGTCAGCTCTCTTAAAGGTGCTGTCAATTCACTGAAGTCTGGTATAAACTTGTTTAAATAGTTGACCATGCCTAGGAAATGCTGTAGGGCTTGAATATTTTCTGGAGCTGACATCTCAAGAATAGCTGCTTGCTTGGACAGGTCTGGTCTCAAGCCAGTACTGATAAATAGATGACCTATATGTGTAACTTCTGGTATTCTGAATTTATACTTCAGAGGGTTGAGTTTTAAGTTTACTTCACGTGCTCTGTCTATAACTCTCTTTAGATTTCTGTCATGCTCTGCTTCACCATTGCCTCCAACCAATAAATTGTCTATTATGGCACAAGGGTAACCTGAAAAAATTTGCTCCATTGCACACTGGAAGACATCACTTGCAGAATTTATTCCAAATAGGATCCTTAGGAATCTGTATCTGCCAAACAGAGTACTGAATGTAGTTAGTAATGAGGATTTGTGATCAAGCATCACTTGCCAAAATGAACATTTTTGCATCCAAGACAGAAAAAAAAAGTTGCATTCAGTACCAGAGCTGTGACCTCTTTGACTGTATGCATTGGATGATGTGGTCTCATAAATGCTTTGTTCAGATCTCTTGGGTCAATACATATTCTGATTTCATCGTAGCCTTTTTTGTGATCTGCTACCATGGATGACACCTATTCAGTTGGTTCTGTAACTGGTCAAATTACACGTTGCTGAACCACTTTGTCCATCTGAACTTTGACATTATCCCGCATAGCTATCAGTACTTTTCTTACTGGTCTGACTACTGGAATGACCTCTGGGTCTACCTTCACGGAATACAAAACAGGACATTTGCCCAACTTGTCATCGAAAACATCAGCATACTCTGAAAAAATGGCTTCGGAAAAGTTGGAACTAGGATATGCACTTATATGGTGAACTTCTTTGGTTAAAGAAAGCAGATTCATTCTCAAACTGTCTCTGAGACCCAAAAATTACTGCACAGGTCTTTGAACTACATAAAATAACAAGCTGTAGTAGTTCCTAGTCAAATAACACGAAAGCATTACTGATCCTTCGGTTTGAATTTCTTCACCTTCATAAGCAACACGTTTTGGACTACTAGCCACATTGAGTTGCTCATTAGTTCTCACTTTAGCAAATGTGTCTGCTGATATAACATTGCACCTTGAGCCAGTGTCTACTTTAAGCTCTGTAGATTTACTATTGATCTAGACAGTGCAAAACACTTTGTTCTTTGCCAACAAATGCAACTCATCAACTCCTTCACCAATTACTGATACACCATCTACACAGAAAGTAGACTGCTGCAACCCTACTTGATCAATTTGCTTTTTTGAGTGACCCTTCTTTACAACAGTATGGGGTTTACTTGATTTGCAAAACTTTTGAAAATGGTTCCATTTTTTACACTTGTAACATTGCTGACTAAAGTTCTGGGTGGCCGTGGTGATGCAGTGGTTAACGCTGCTGCCTCACAGCAAGAGGTTCTCTGGTTTGATCCTTGGCTGGGGTACCTTCTGTGTGGAGTCTGCATGTCCTCCCTGTGGCTGTGTGGGTTTCCTCCGGGTGTTCTGATTTCCTCTCAAAGACATGCTGTAGGTGGATTGGACACTCTAAATTGGCCCTAGATGTGTGTGTGTGTGTGTGTGTGTGTGTGTGTGTGTGTGTGTGTGTGTGTGTGTGTGTGTGTGTGTGTGTGTGTGTGTGTGTGTGTGTGTGTGTGTGTCTTCTGTGGGAGGTTGGGTGCCAGACCTGGCAACTCAACACTGTAAAACTCCACTTCCAATCATGAGCAGACAGGTGATCCACTGTGGTGACCCTTAACTGGGAAAAGCCAAAAGAAGAAGGCATTGCTGACCAAATGATAAGCATTTCTCCCTTCTAGACGCATGATTGGCACTGCAGTTATGACAATTAACAATAAAGTTGGACTTGGGTTTTGAAGATTCACTTTTGTACTGCACTGAGCATGCTCCTTTCTTAGAACTTGCTGAAAAACTACTTGGTTTCCCTAGTCATCCAGCAGGGGCTGTGGCTGTCATGTGCTTATTCCTACTTCTGTTTGCCACATGCTGCATGCTATCTATATTTGCTCTGGAGTCTGCTGAAACCATGCTCTTGTCATTTGCAAGCATACTTGTGTGTTTTTCTGTAACCTCATGGATTTGACAAATCTCTATGGTTTACTTAACATTACATCACTGTCATGAAGCAAAATCTTTCTCACAGCATCACTATTAATACCACACATGAGCCTGTCTTTTATTAACTAATTTTTAAGTCAACAAACTACCACATTTTAGCTTTGTTCCTCAGGTCAGTAATACAAGCTGTAAAAGTTTCCCATGGTTTCTGATCTCTTGTGCAAAACAAATGCCTTTCTAATGTAATATTTGTCTGAGGGTTACATATTTGCCTGAATTTGCGCTTCAAACACTTGGGATCTTCCCTTGATTCAGCCTGTACAATAATATAACAATTTTCACCCTCAAATATTGCTGGTGCATACACAAGTAAATGTCCTTTTTCAATGGCCTCTGACCCAGCTAGGCTTAGAAAAAATGAATGTCCTGGTGCATGCATTCTTGTCTGAATAAGCAACTTGTATAAAAATATCATACTCTTGCTCAAATGTTCTAAAATTTTCTGCTGTATTCTGATCAAATACAAGTGGCAAGGGGTTTCAACATCTGTCTTCCACATTAACACATACCATTGAAAGGTTTTGCAAATATGCACGAACACATGCACTTACACGTATGCCAGAAATTTATGCCAGTATTTGTAACTTTGCCCAATAGCACAACAGGCTTCTGAATAACTTGAACTTTATGAAATAAGTTTCCTAGGCGTTGTAGTGTTCTTGAAATTACTATACTACAAGAAATCACCTCTTATCAGTATAAGAAACATCTCAAATAACTGCACGATGCGAATGAACTGGACAGAAGAAGCTCAGAGTAAGAAACATTTTGAAGTAATTGCACTTTGTGAATAAACAGTGCATAGCACACTTAAACCTCTCCAAAATGGCTGTACCTTGCCAGATAATTCTTGACCGTACAAGAAACACTGTGTAATGGCGGTACTTTGTGAATAGACACACCCAGCATAAGAAACTTTTGAAAATGCCTATACTTTGACTGTACTTCACACATAGTTGCACTTTGCACACATATAAACTCTTCCGAATACATGCACAGTAATAAGCACTCACTGTAAGCACTTTTACATACATTGAGACACTTTGAATAACTCTAATTATGCCCTTGATACAATAAAAAGTCGTAGTTATGCCAAAACACAGCACTTTGCCATAACATGCAGGCACCTTGTTTTATTTATGCTTAATGTGCCCTTTTTGCCCTTATTGTATTCATTTTGCTTGTTTAATCTCTTTTCATGTCCATTGTACTTTTCTTGTGCTCATTTTACTCTAAACATGCCCATTTTGCCTCACATACTCATTTTGTTTTAAAGATACTCATTTTGTTTTTCTGATAATTGTTTCATCAAATCTCTTACTTTTGAACATTTTGCTTAATTAATAAGCCTTTTGTGCCTCCCACGTGTCTAATAATGTGGTTTGTGCCCTTGTAATGCTCTGCTTTATCTTTTCTGTATAATAAGCCATTCGTGTAAGTTTTCATTACCTTTGGTTCTTTTCTGGCTCTTTTTCATGCGTGTTTCTCTTAGTTTGCCTTCACTGTCATCTCTGTAACTTGTGGCTCTGAATATCAATCTCTAGAATCCTGGTTCTGACACCATGCCACTCTCCTACTCAGGATACAATAGAAGAGTCTTCATGGGTTCTGTTCAAGCAGCTTTATTATATACAAACACATCACAATAGAAGTTTACTGACTTTAACTTAGGTAACTTATATACAAACTAACTACTGCAATCATACATGCTCACTCTGTAGCTGCACTCTCCAAATGACACTGGGAATAGCATGTGCCTGCTATTTATATATGCACATTCAGTCCTTGATATGCTTCTTAAAGATACAGCACTTACACTCTGTTATATAGTAATAAGACATTACATGGAAGCGTATTATCTATTGCTATGCCCAGAAGTGCATGCTGTAAGGCTCTTCCACAGCTGAGCAATTGAGAGAATTGCTCAGCTTGGTAAGTTGACATGGATGGCCGTGTTACTGAAGCTCAGGGTACTTTCCCTTATTACTGCCTGAAATCTATTGATTTTGATGCTACTTTTTTCAAGTTTATTTTGAATATCTGCTTACTAAATAATAAATGTTTCACAGTAAGAACAAAAGCCATTGGTTACAGTGGCATCAGCAGCACACATGACATGCATCAATATGACTTACAATTATAATCCAGTGGGCACAACAATACATGAAAATGCATGTTACATAATGTAATATTAGTCACCCCATTGCTAGGCAATGTGCATCTCAACCCCATACTGACCACATCACATTTTCAGTGGCAGCATCTTTACAAATATTTGTTTTCAGATGTGCTTCAGTCATCACGCCTAGGATACGTGGTGAATACAGACATGTGGATCTATGTGGGGATTCCTTAGACTGTAGTTGCGTGCATGATGAGGGCTGACAGGACTAGCAACCAAGCCTTGAGACAAATTCTATAGCCTTGATGCTGATGTATGCCTGTTTATATCCAGACAACACCAATGCACACTCGCAATACAGTTATACTGAGCAATGATCGCATTGCCATATTATGACCACCATGTATAAAGCATGCTAACTGGCTCTGTTGAGATCCTGTCATCTACAAATATCCAGACACCATTGCCACGTAATCTGTCATTATTCTCATCAATAATATCACATGCTCATCATGTTATCTGTCAGTCCCATCATGAATAGCAGCAAGAATACATGAGGCTTCATGCAAGGCCCCAGTGATATTGACATATGAGGCAAGTATTTGCAGCTAGAAGCACTCATTGGATTACAGCAGCATACAGACTGACAGTGAAACACACTGCAGTCCTTGTACTTCATTGTATTATTACTTTAATCCCCATCCATCCTAACTACTACTGGCCGTCTCCATGCTTATGTGAAGCCTGCAGCACTGCCTGATTATGGGCAGTGTAACCACCCTCATGAGAAATTGCCACACAAGAGATACTGGTTGCTGAATTAATAGGCAATCCTGTGTCTCATGCTTAACTGTTACCAAGCACTGGTATAGAATACTGAATGTTTCTGTAACTGCAATGTTGTGTGCAAATGCTGCTATGCCTTAGGTGTGATCTGCATCAACCCATCCCTGTTTCCTGTGAATCTATAAAAGTATATTTGTTATACTAGTCAAAAGCATCAGAAAATGGACCCTGGGTTAGTGTCAGCAGTCGTACCTAGAACAAAAGATAGCAATATAAGTGAGACATTACTTCATAGGACAGATAAGTGTGTATCATCGTGCACTGCTTACTTAAAACTGGTACCCATTTAAGGAATGTGTGCTCATTGCACCATACCAAAAGGACCTGAGACCATGCAGGATATGTGTAGTAAATGAAGTAAGGTGATATATTGAAAGATGAAATGCAAACACATGCACAATATCTGATCTGCATCATCTGTAGTTGCAGCTGTGGGCACCACACATCAGAACAGTATGTGTATATATATATATATATATATATATATATATATATATATATATATATATATATATATATATATATATATATATATATATATATATATATATATATATATATATATATATATATACATATATATATATTTATATATATGTATATATATATATTGTATGGATATATTACAGTACATTACAACACTGACACAAGTGTCATGCACCCTCAAATTGTAGCTAGCAGGTACGACTGATGCAAGGCAACCGCATAACTTCAACAAGTAAAACAAAAAGAAGAACCAGCACCAAGGGACTCTATAGTGAAAACATATTTAATCCATCTACCAATTACACATACACAGACCGGTTTTGGCAAAAAGCCTTCTTCAGTGAAGAAGGCTTTTTGCCAAAACCGGTCTGTGTATGTGTATTTGGTAGATGGATTAAATATGTTTTCACTATGGAGTCCCTTGGTGCTGGTTCCTCTTTTTGTTTTACAAATGTCATGCAGTCATGCAAATCCAATAATAGTATGTAGGAGTGGAAGTCCCAACATTTTTTAGCAGCACTGCGTGTCAAGGCATAAACATCAAGTCTGATGAGACACTCCTGGTAATCATTTAAAGGTGTTGGAGGTGGTCCTTTACTGATGGCAGTGTTAGTGACCTCAGTTTTTCTTGCATTGTACTATGCTAAGATGGATGTACTTCTAAACATCAAAGTACAGAAACCTCAAATAGCTAACGATCGATCACAAAAGATAGAAAGCCAAAACACTGAAAGAACAAACACATTTTTATTGCAACATGCAAGACCTGCTGCACTCCACAATACCTGATAATTATAAATACCAACTCTGAGAGCGCTCTATAGTGGGGAAAGGGCAAATTCCCAAATCATCACTGTGCAATGTCTTGCACAGACGTAACACCGGCAGAAGCAATCAAATTAGTTTCGATCACTTCTGCAGCTGTTAAGCACATTTAAGATTATGAACATTCAATTATATAGTGTGTTTCTGCTAATACATACATGTAAATGACAGTATGATGACAGACCAGCATTACATACCAGTGGCCACCCACAACATTAACTTTCTTGATAATATCATCCCATAGCGACTTATATTGGTCATTGTCTCCTTCATAGTTCAGTAGTGCCTTGATGTGTAGATTCTGCAAGTACTTTATTCTTGCTTTTGTGTAATTTTCCTGTCATAATCACTGTATATGGACCAGCAATATTATATTAACAGGAGTGGACATATATGTCATGAGCATAATGAGCATATGCTTAGAATAATACAGACACACACACACACACACACACACACACACACACACACACACACACACACACACACATGCATGCACACACTTAGACATTTACCACATGCAAATTGGAACACGAAACATAGCACTGAGGCCGCACGCACACACACACACACATACACACACACACACACACACACACACACACACACACACACACACACACACACACACACACACACACACACATAGACATAAACACATGCAAATAGATCCAATGCAATGTCACTTGCATTAATATGCTGCATTTCTCCTATTGGATATTGCAAGGCAACATATATTACTGCTTACTGTATGGACAGTGTATCAGGTATCTAGCAGCAGTTATTCAGTTATTCAGACAGCTGAGCATGTATTTAAGTGGAGTTTGAATACAGAAGTATGTCTTACAACAGTACAGTGTTGCGAGAAGTTCTAAACATTGATTCAGAAAAAAATCTCAGTTGCACGTAACACCTCACAAATCAGTTACTAAGTGGCATTTCTATTTAGAGAGCATGTGGTACCTAAACAGAGATTCTACAGGAATGCATGGCCTTCTCATTCCTGTGGAGATGAAGTTATGTATAATTATTTCTACTTCAGCCACAGGGGTATATTAATTATTTAGCACTGACAGAATACTGAACTTCCTCAATGTAATACTTGCACATCTGCATGAATATATATGGTTTTCTAGCATACTACAGGAGAGAGCTAACACCATGTATGCATCTGCAACATCACCTACCTCTCTGAGCTGCTGGGTGCAATAGATTGCATGTAGCAGATAAGACACCACCTTACATACAGACACTAAGCCTAATGAACAGGAAAGGATGCTATTCTATGAACTGCCAGGTAGTGTATGATACACATGGGATCATAACCAATGTCCACACATAACACCCAGGCCATTCACATTGATTAACATATAGTGCACACATGTTTTCCTGCTCAAAGCCCAACTGTGTTGCTTTGATATATCTAAGGGAGACTCCAGTAAGACATTGACACAGCCTGTATGATGTTCTTATCCTGTTGTATGCTTCACAATATAACATTGAGAAGATAAGCAGAGCAGCCCCAGAATACCACTGCAGTCATACTACACACAAACACAGTCAGCAGAGATAGACAAACAATGCTAACATGTAATGATAGTGAGGATGAATAGCACCCACTTGTAACCACACAACTACCCACCAAGACAGAAATGGACATGGTGTACAGCATTGCATAATGCTTCATAAGTATAGGCTGAGATGAGCACACACTGAGTGCATTGCCATGCAGATCAAACATAATGAATGTAGTAACAGTATCAATCTGTGCTGGGCAGTACATGGTCAGGTCACATTGTGCATGTGACATTCCCCCATATACCATACAGAAAGGAGTATTTGCCATCATCATGTGCACAGGTGACTATTAATACAATGATACATGGCTGTAGATATACATGCTCAGTGGGGGAGCTGGCACAGTAGGCTGATATGGGAGCCTTGAGGTGACATGTACTTTGTATCATAAATGACTTCTTTCTTTAATGTGATGAACAAATGTCATTATGTGACCATGACTTCAGGCCATTCTGCTAGTTTGATACACTAGCACTTGGAGTATAACTTGGGTAGGGTTGGTATGGTATTGCTTGAATGTGATCTAGCAGGCATCTGCTGGTGAGGTGTCCTGTCAATAGAAAATGTGCATTGTCACCACTCATAACAAGGGGTGACAGAGTGTTGTTTTCCTCTAGAAGAAGATAAGGACTGAATACCTTGTAATGTCCACTCCATTCCAGGTCTGTACCCTATCCTGACCATAGACAGCATTGCCAGACATGACAAGAATGGTAGCACTAGCAATTTTCAGCATGGATGTGGAGATGCAAGTGACATATGTCACCAGACATTATTAGCACTGGACTCTGTGTATTCAAAGAGCACTGTTTACTGTGCAGGGTGACATCCTTATGAAAACCATGCAGGACTGCAATCAGTTTCATGTTGGAGCAGGCTGGAGTTGATTTTGATGAACAATAGTCAGACACATTTGCTGACTGATTCCAAGTGTTGTGTGCACTTTGAGACTGATTTTGACAAGAGATACGATTGAGCACCATTGTGAACATGTGTAACAGACATGCAAAGTGCTCATCTGCTTCTGCAGCTATGGGATAAGAGTGATGGTATTCTCAGTGCTTAGACTGAACAACATTGATTTTATGGGCAAGGCCACACCTTCAACCTGTACTGTGGATGGATGTCCACCCAAGATTGTGTCTTGTAGTGACATTGAGTGATATGACTGTGACTCAGACATTGCAGTCTTATGTACCATCAACAGACCAAACATGGGTGACAGCTTCAGCCTCTAAAGATGACACCGTAGTAATTCTGTGCCCAGTGAATGCACAGCAAATGACACACTGGAGTGAACATGGGTATGTGTGACATATCTGTGTGCCTGTGGCATGCTTGCTAAGTCTGTCCATGCAAAACTACCACACAGTCATAACCTACCTCTGCTATCATCCTGATGTGGCTGGATACCAAATGCTTCTGTAACAAAACCCA
Organism: Protopterus annectens; assembly: GCF_019279795.1. Taxonomy (NCBI): domain Eukaryota; kingdom Metazoa; phylum Chordata; order Ceratodontiformes; family Protopteridae; genus Protopterus; species Protopterus annectens. The sequence goes on along the minus strand of NC_056726.1, from coordinate 281,020,260 downwards.
GAGAACAAATACTGTGGTCAGCCTAAAGTCAAAATATGTAGACCTGCTGAAGAGAATTCAGCTGTATGTAGGGGCAATCTGGTTCATTATTGACTGAAACACATGAAGGTGAATTCATCAAGATGTTAGTGTCCCTCCTACAGAGATGATTCCAGTAGCATTGTGCCCTGCAGGGACACCAGAAGCTATTCTGGCTCTATTAATCTGCTGCTGCTGAGAGCTTCATTCAAGTCCAATTGCTCTACTACAATGGGATATGCCGTTGCCTTAGCACAGTGGAGCATATCAGTAACTCATATGCAATGCTGCTATACTGTGTGATTGTGGTCTCCCATACCATACTCACCATGGAACACTGTCTGCCACACCTGCTTCCATAAAGGCTAATTAATACCCTCTGTCCTTAATAGGTATCATCCATGGATCTTGAGTGCCTGTAGCTAGAAACTGTTTTCAGCAGGAATAATGAAACTGCCCTATCTTTGCTCTCCACTTCATCCTATGGATGTAAAGACTCCTGTCAACATGTGACATTAACCTATGGACAGTTAATTGGTGGACAGAACAATAGCTAGGTTATCTGGTACCTTAGGCAGAAAAATAGATGAAACAAGGTCTCCCACCCCTTCAGTAGCTGTAGCAATCAGCTGCTATAAATGTAATAACCTACTTGCCACAGTCACTGAAACAATATTGAGCTGCATGAACACAGTATTGTCACCCATTAAAGAAGCAACAATCTTACTCACAGCTCCTTATATTAATACAACTATTACACTTACACCCCATCAGCAACAGTCAATCAGCTCTCCAATAGCTTTTGCCTGAGGCAGTAGCTCCCTTCAACCTTCCCTAGTTACAGCTCTACTGGTGAAGCCAGTAGGATGGCAATGGTGGCATAAACACCAGCCTGTTGCTTAACTCACAACTAATGGGGCATATGTATGAGACTGTGAATTGCATAGTTTTTTTAATCTTACCTTATACCTGTCACAGTTCTCTAATGTCTCCTTTCTATTTCAGCATGAACAGAGTGAGATATTAACCAGAGCTGGTAGGTACAGAAAGCTGGAGAGGCTAGCAGACAACCATGGTTGTAATAAACACACATGCTGATCTGCATCTTGCATATATTTAGCCCTTTGTGAATACATAGTCATGTATGACAAAACTCCCATTGTGTCTATACACTGCAGCCTGGGTGACAGACAAGCCCAGCAGGAGCCTTAGCTATGACTTGATGTTGTTAAGGAATGCAAGGGGGTGCTTTTCAGAGTGCCTAATTGGAGAAGAGTACTGGCCCCTTTCTGGTAGATATCTCAGCACCATTGCCTGCACTGGCTAATCTGCAGCTGGATCATGAATCAGGTGATGGAGGCTGGGGTCAACAGAGTTGAAATAAAACAAAATGTAAAGTAAACCAGTACCACGACATTTGATACTTAAACAGCACAGACATATCTCATAAATTTTTCTTTTTTATTTTACAAAATATACAGGAAAGCTTAAGAGGTGGTAATCTGAAGAACCACACAGAAATTATTGAAAATAAGTGGATAATATGTTTTAAAGCACACTGTCCACTTAGTCTCAATGAAAGTATGACAATAAAGACACTTCTGAAAGATAAACAAAATAACATTAAATAATTTTGATACACAGATATAAAGTTTTTAAAAGTTTTAGTATATGTTTTTTATTTATGTTATATGCAGATATTTGTGTTTTTTAGTATTCATAGTATGTGTAAAGAATTTATTTACGTTAGCCTTTTTTTTTTGTCTGCTACTTCTTTAAAGGTGTAGTCACATGATATTTGTTCCTTTTTGTATTTAAATCATATGTTTTAAATCAACTGACTATTTGCCTGAAGAAGCCTGTATTGGTAAAAATCTAGTACTAGCAAGCTTTAATAAATTTCTTCCTGTTTAAGTATTGAGTGTTGTGGTGCCAGTTTACTTTACATTTTGTTTTATTTTATCTGATTTCTTAGTACACTGGCTTTATCTAATTGGCGGAATTATTTTATATTGGTCGTCAACAGAGCTGAAGTCATGTGTATGTCGTACATGGAGATCCACCTGAAACAAATTGTGTATTTACTTGACTGGCTGGTCCCGATCACTGGGACACCAGAGAAGGCTGTGGCCCATACCACCAGCAAGCATGATCCATTTTTCAATGGTGGATCATACTAATGCCCCTCTGGGGTAGGTGAGGAAGTGCTATGATACTCCTCTGTACTACCAGCCTATGTATTGTCCAAGTCTCTCCTTCACCGTTCATCTGCCTTTTTTCTCTGCCCATTCTAAGACATGCATGTCTCCCGTTTACTATGTATCTGTCTGCATCCACACAATGATCTACCCCACCTTCCTACCCTTCTTTATCTTATACCCATTCTTCTCTTCCCTGCTTTGAATATAAAGAAAGAAAGAAATAGGATCTTGTCTTCATAAAAATGTACCTGTTTTGACCCACCTTACACTCTCCCCTATGTTGTCTTTCTGTGTGTCCCACTGCTAGCCAAATTTTCCTTTTCTTACTTTCCTATCTACCCATTGCTTTCCCATTTATTTATGTGAGAGGTATTTCCATATGTTGACACATGGCACTGCAGATGCAAATGCAGAACTACTATATGGCTTACTGTAGGGCTCTGTAGCACCTCACTGAGGTGTGCACTAAAGTGAACAGCATAGCTACTACATGCACTGTCTAAGTTTTGGGATACATTAGTCTTTATAATCCCATTTTTTAGTTCTCAGGTGATTGTACAATGAAGTGCTCAGGCAGCCTATCTCTTGTGTTTTGTGCTTCCATATATGTGTTTTATTGCAAGGATGTGTTTGAGTAGTTACTGTGTGGCCTGTTTCTGTATCCCATAATGAATGGTACTCAGCTATGCAACCATTGTGCAGCTGTGTAGACTATCTGTATGAACCCTATCCTGAATCTGCATTTTCTGGCATATACAAATTTAATACAAAATAAGAAAAATAAATAAAGAGCTGAGCATGTCTTCCATTCACTTAAATGACAAAAAAAAAAAAAAAACACATAAATGAATTGTGTTCATATTTGAATGAAAATGTTAAAAAGTAAAACTAAGATAAAATAAAACCATTAATGCTTGTAGCTAAAGAGAAAAACACACTCTCAAAATGAAGAGTTAGAATGCTTAGGTCCCAGAACCTTCTAAGAGCACTGATTCATGCAGAAGAGATTTATACATTTTCTCACCAGCCAAATCATCCAGATTTTTCTTAAAACAGTCCAGGCCCTTAGCTGATCTTATATGGACAGACAATTTATTCTACAAGTGGGTTATTTAACAGTTAGATATGAATGTCTTACAGAAGACCTTTACCCAGTTTTGGAATAAACTTCATGTTATTATGTTTAAACATTCTACTGTTGTTATTGATTTCAATATCAAACAAAGCTTTTAAGCTAACACCATGAAATGTTTTTATAAGCTAGAATAAATCTACCTCATAAGTATCTGTAACTAAAAGAAAATAAATTCAAAAGTTTGCATCTAGAACAATAGTCCAACTTTTTTAAAACACCTTTATTGAATTGTCACTTGTGACATATAGTATTGAATTATCACTTGTGACATACGCAAATTTACATTTATACAAAAGTAATCAAACTGTATTAACAAATTAACATTAACAAACAACATACTTCACATATATTGCTATATATAATTTAACCTAAGCAACTTTACGTGAATTATTCAATTCCTGCACCTTTTTTTAAAACAAGAAACATCTTTATTAAACTATCACTTATGACATAAGTCATAAGTATTTATATAATTGAAAACGAACCATACTGACACAATCCTAGTTGCAAGCATTTTACATTACAAACCATACCGACACACTCCCATTTGCAAACATTATATATCACCTATAATCTACCTAATAATTTTCAGTCAACCATTACATAGCTCATTTAAGTCCTGCCTTCTTTTCAACCTAATTCCTCCCCTCTATGTATTGTTCTCACTGTTACCATTTTTCCTATGTAGTTTGCTCCTAACCTTTTCTAACAATCTCAGTTCCAGTTGTTTTAACTCTATTACTATATTCACTACTTCTAGTATAGTGGGTTTAGATCTTGATTTCCCTTTTCTAGTAATTGCTTTGTTTGGCAGCCACCATAATTAGACACAGCAAGGCCTTACCTTGTCTAGGCAATTCTGATTCTGTACCGTAGCTCAGAAAAATCATCTCTCTCGTTACACCAAACTGCCCACCCAGAATCTCCAAAAGTGCGTTCTTCAGGGAATCCTTAATGTCTGACAACCCACCACGCTCCCAGAAAATATGTTCGTAAGTACCTCTTTCTTCTCTGTTACACCTCCAACATCTGCTGTCTACCTAAAGAAAAATTCTCTGGAGTCTACTTGTGGCATAAAAATATCTATGTAAACATTTCCAAGAAAAAAATGCTAATTAGTCTAGATTTTGTTGCATATTTGGGAGTCATACATATATCATCCCATTGTTTCTTTGTGAAATACTTATCCAAGCTGTCTTCACAATACTTTCTAACCTCCTCTGATTGAGTCTTATAGTTATCATGTGCAATATTATATATGTTCTACTAATTATTCCTTTTTTAATGGCAGCTTCTGTTCTAGATTCTACTAAAAACTCAACATGGAATTTTTTTTAGTGAATATCCTTTGGACCTTCTCTGTGCATTTTATATTAGCCAAGGAATAAGAGCAAAATTTAATATGATGGTCAATAATTGGACTTAATTGGATGTATATGCATCTTAAATACCTGACTAGAAATTGCTTGTTTAATAGCCTTTTAAGAAATGGTCTCCATGTCATAACTGAATGATAAATTAAATGTAACATGAATAGCTAAATCTCTATAAATCTTCACTTTTTGAAGTTCAGTGGTTTATAAGAAAACTGCATCCCTGTAAATCTTGTTAGAAAAATACATTATTTTACATTTGTCCAAGCTTAATAGAATGACAATTATATCACCGTTAACTAATAAATACATTTGTTTATTTAAAATGTATTAAATGGGCTAATGAGTCTTTTTTTAAGCTATTTCAGGGTCTTCAATAGAGAATATACAGTTAAAACAGTAGAATTAGGATTTAGAACAATGGGCACATATTGCAATTTGGAGATCATTAAATCTTCATATTACAAAAAACATTTGAATCATGAGACAGATAAAAAATATTTGTAGTAATAGTCAGCAATTTTGAAATTATATTCTAACAAATGCAACTGATAAGGAATAGGAGACAGATGGTATTTGTTAGCATTAATATTCAGATTATGGTAATAGAGTCCAGTAAATGCATTTGAAGCAATCGACAATTAATATTTGTCAGTTGTTTTGCTTTATTACTGGTCAACAAATATAGAATTCATATTTTGATTTCTAATCTTGTAGGAAACACAGTACAGTTTAGTGATGATTTTAAATGCAATATTAAACACATATGAGAACTAACAAAATAGAAATAAGGCACCTCAGTGAAAACACACCATAAGCTCCATACCCATAAGATAATTACAGCAACAATCCCAAAACCCTTAAAAATGTTTATCAAAGTACAGACTTTAAGCACTTTGGTTCCTCATAAAACAATAGTGGGACTTCATCAGAACCATACAATAAATCAAGGTGCATAAATACAATTTGTTACTCAATTAAAACAAGATCTAGTACATTTCTTAAAGAAACATAACCTAGTAAAACACATAGCTAAATCAAATCAAAGAATATGTATAAAAAGACATATATAAAAATATATAAATATTATTTAATGCCCGTTTAATGTCCAAGGCTGTCATCTTTAAAACAGGAGGTAATGAAACATACTCATAAATTCCTGGTGGAATATTAGATTGTAACTTAATAAACCAGTAAAATTCCCTCATTTCAATAGCAAGTTCCCACCATCCTCTCCTTAGATTACATGGAAACTGTTCCAGAATACCAAACTTAAATTTAGTAAACCCTTGGCATTGCAAAGTATGTTTGTATAAAGAATTATTAACATTACCTTTTGAAATTGTATATAGATATTCATATTATCTAGTTTTTAGCTTTCTTTCCATTTTTCCAACATAATAAACACTACATGTCTCACACATTGAAATATATATCAGCCCTTTTGTGTTACAAATACCTTTTACTAACCTAACCTTATAGCCTGTATCTCTCAAAGTAATATTATCTGATTCTAATATGTAAGGACACTGCTTGCACATATCGCCCTTGATCATACCCTTTATTGTCAATGCCAAAGGATACACTGAATGTTCAAAAAGATCAGGGAAAGAGGAGTGCCGCAAGATAAGCATGGGAAAGTCACTAAATGGAAGGTGTACACTGTTACTTATACACAGATCAGGGAAAGAGGAGTGCCGCAAGATAAGCATGGGAAAGTCAAGAAATGGAAGGTGTACACTGTTACTTATACACAGATCAGGGAAAGAGGAGTGCCGCAAGATAAGCATGGGAAAGTCAAGAAATGGACGGTGTACACTGTTACTTATACACAGATCAGGGAAAGAGGAGTGCCACAAGATAAGCATGGGAAAGTCAAGAAATGGAAGGTGTACACTGTTACTTACACCAACGTTTCTTGCTGGTCGTGCATGCACACGTGTGTGTGCCATGAAGCACGAGTAGGGCAGTGTGCACGCTTGTAAGGCAGACTGAGCATGTGGGAGCGTGTTGGTAGACTTTGAAGACTGTATACGCTAGTGTGCGCGCATGTAGGGCAGACTGAGCATGTGGGAGCCTGTTGGCAGACTTGTAAGACTGTTTGCGCTGGTGTGCACGCGTTTTAACTCAAATAGCCAGATCCTGAACCATGTAAGCATGTGTGCGTGCATGTAAGCCACTGTGAGTGCGTTTCTGCTGGTATGCATGCTGCTCCCCCCTGAGGAAACAGAAAGGAAAAAGGAAGCAACAGAATTAGAAGGAAGCTAGCAGGGAATACTGTTGGAGCTTGCAGGTGAAAACAATTAGAAGCAGGCAATTACACAGGCAGAATAGTAGCCCAGCCCAGCACTTAAAACTCTGCAAACAGCAGTGCAGGATGTTTCTCTCAAGAGACACTGCAAAACAGGAGTAAGCTATTAGAAGTGAAAAAAGAAAAATCTGAACTCAGAGCAGAAATGTTAGGGGCTGCCATAGCTGTCATAATGAGACATAGGCGACTTGCTGAGGGTGGTGACAATGCAGATGGTGCCAGACAACCCAAAGTGAGGAGATGGAGAAGAGTGTACAGGCCCAGGGTCACTTACCACGGGTTACATGAGCTGGAGATAGTAGAGCACTATAGAGTGGACAGAGAGCTCCTGCAGCAAATAGTTGAGCTGTGCAGGCCTTGCCTCACACACAGAACCAACAGAGGGGAACTCATCCTAGTGGAAACCAAGGTATATGTTGGCCTAAGAATACTAGCAACAGGTACCTTCCAAAGACCAACTGGTAATATGATGGGGATAACACAGGCATCAGCCTCCAGGGTACTGCACCAGTTCCTGGATGCCATGTCAGCACATGCCGGTGATCATGTATATTTCCCCAATGCCCGTGAGGTATTGGCCAGCAATATGTGTCACTTCCAGCAAATAGCGGAATACCCTGAGGTAGTGGGTGCAATAGACAGCATGCACATACGCATCAAAGCACCAGCCGGCGAGCATGGTAGGGCCTACATTAACCATAAGGGCTTCCCCTCTATCAACTGCCAGGTTGTGTGTGATGCCCAGGGCATAATAATGAATGTGTGTGCTGGCTGCCCTGGGAGCTACCATGATTCCCACATCTGGCATTTGACGCAGCTGTAACAGATATTTGCCAATGGGGACATCCTACACGGACACCTAGTGGGGGATGCAGGTTATGCACTGGAGCCGTGGCTGATGACACCCATCAGAAATGCACACACACCTGAACAGGAACGCCATAATGAGGCACACGCAGAAACACATAATGTAATAGAGCGTGTGTTTGGGCTGCTCAAGTCACGGTTCTGGTGTCTGGACACATCTGGTGGAGCCTTGCAGTACACACCAACTACATGTACCCAAATTGTCATGGTATGTGCTATGCTACATAATATGATCTTGCGAAAACAGCTGCAGCAGGACAAGCATAGGGCCGGGCCAAACAGCCCCCCGCCATTGCCAAGGCCATCACAGGCAGAGCGTGACTCGGAGCAGGAACAACCTAAGCCTGCCCCAGTAGGCAGAAGGAGGCGTGCCCAGTATGCCCTGGCCTTGGCAAAGAGGCAACGCATAGCACATACACTGGCTCAGTAGGAACCCTGGGAATGATACCGCCTCTGACTCACTCAAATAATAACAGGGATGCCTAAAATGACATGACCTGCTCACAAACATGTGCAGAGAGTGTAATATGGGCATCCGACAGAGGCAGCCCTGCAGCACCACCTGAGTCATGAATGCCATGTGTTAAGTAATGTAACACCATATACTATATGCACACCTGAGGACCCTGACTAACATCCACCATCACCAAGCATGAAGCCACAAAATGATGATAGGATGATCAAATGCAATAACTGGCTGAAGTAATGCAGTTAGTCAAAGGGGAGCCAATGTGTTTCAGCCTGGGAAGACATGCGGAGCATGACATGATGCACCACCTGCTAGGGGTGGCGTGCACCTATCAGTCCAGGCCCCCTGGATACTGGCAAAGGCTGTCAGTACCCACAGCATGCCCTGAATAGGTAAGTCTCAAAATAGAAACCCACCTTCATAGGTACCACAAGGGATAGGAACCTAGATGTAATGCTACCCAATGCCAGAAGTCTAAACAGCAAGATGTGTGCAGTGTAAACGCACACAGTATGGAGAATGTTGATATCAGTCGTGTAATAGCAAACTGGGTCAAGGCTCACATCAGCACCCTAAAACTACCAGGTTATGCCTCATACTGTGCTGTACAGCCGCAAAACATGGAACAAGATACAAAAGGAGGGTGACTAGCAATAAATGTCAAGGATAACCACACTCCCATGTTGGTACCACAACAAGAAACAGCATGGATTAGCCATGGTCAAATACCAATGGCAAAAACCGCCTCCCAGTATATAGCCTGCTGCAGACTACTGTCCTAATACCAGGAACTGCACCTGGCCTATGTTGGAATACATGAATATATCAAGCCCCCCAAACCACATTATATTGCTTGACTGAAAATACCCAGACATACACTGGGAGCATTATACTAACACCAACACTGTAGGAGAAAAGTTCTCAGAATCCATACACTAAAATGGTCAGGAACAACGTACCACTCCCACAAGAGGGGTAAGCATACTGGATGTAATAATCAGCAACATGGGTACTGGATGGCAAGATGAGAAGTGTATCCCTCACTGGTAAGACCAGATCATAGAGTAATCACACTGGATATACACAGCCTGACCACAGTCCCTGGCCAGAAAACCACAGTGAAAAACATGTGTAAAGCATAGGTTGCACCCCTCCAAACTGATGTGGAATCCATGTAGAAGAAAAATGTCGCAGAACACTGCTGGATATTCACTGGTTTAATAAAATCCAAGGTAAAAGCAAGTAGAAAAACAATACAAATCCAAAATGAACAAGCAATAATGCAGTATCAGATGAGCGCTTTCGGGTACAACCCTTCTTCAGATAACTATCAAACAAAGATATTACAATTTAAAACAGAACATAGCCAATCAAAATCAGTAAACATCTTCAACAACGGGTAGAGTTGTTCCATTGGAAAATGCCTCTACATCAACATTGGTGGATGACTCTGATTCCATCAGACAAGGAGCGAGAAGGAAGGATACTAAAGAACAACAGCGTTTTTTTGGCGCAGCTTCCAGCGCCAGTCAAGAAAAAGGGAGAATGGAAGAGGTCCCTGAGCGAAGGAAGAGGGACCAAAAAACGGAGAATTGTCGAGTGACTGGGTAATGCTAACAATAATGTTGTATATAACCTTTCTCATCACGTTTTATCGGAAGATGAGAATTTTATTTTAAACAAGGGTTTAACCTTTGTACCGAGCAATGAAAGCAGTTACAATGAGGTTATTATGGATTTAATGTTCTTTTGTAGAACCATAGCCTTGCAACAAATGTTTGGGGATAGTTCTTGTGTCTCTATGGGGCCAAGACAACCTAGCAGTTTTGTTCCCCCTTTTACTGCTTCTATGCACACATTTATTAAATGTTGTGAACATGACCTGTTACAGCTTTTACAGCATGACCATGACAAAATTTTTTTTAATTTAACAACAGCTCAACGCAATGCTATGTATAACTTGAGTAAGAATGATAAAATTGTTATTAAGCAAGCAGACAAAGGAGGGGCAGTAGTGGTCTTAGATGCTACATACTATTTTGATAAAATGAAACAGTTATTGTCTGACACTCATACTTATATACCTTTAAATCCTTTACAAGTTAAGTTATTGGTAACACATGTTAATAATGTACTTAGATTTTGGATGATAAGCGTATTGATGAACAACTGTTTAATTTTTTGAAAAAGGAAGATGTAGTTACACCTATTTTCAAGGCGCCACCAAAAATCCACAAAAGTATAACGGACCCACCCCTCCGACCTATAGTGTCAGGTAGAGGGTGGGTCACAGAAAATATATCTATTTGGCTGGAATACACTCTAAGGCCATATTTGGACTGCATTGATGAAGTGCTTAAGGACACAGAACATTTCCTGATGACACTAGGGACCATGCAATTTGATAATAGTAATGGGTTATATCTGATGACCACTATAGATATACAGAATTTGTTCACAGCTATCAGCAATGATTATGGCATTATGGCCATACACACAGTATTACATGAGATGGAAGTGGAGGGTTCGAAGATAGATGTTGTTACTGACCTGCTTACCTTGGTTTTGGAGAATAATGCTTTCATGGGGGCCAATAATCTCTACAGGCAGGCACATGGGGTAGCCCTGGGCACCCCATGTGCCAACACCTATGCCAATTTGGCATTGTCTTATTGGGAAAAGAGATTTGTCCTAAAGGACAATAGTTGGCTTCAACATATAGTCCTCTATAGGTGTTTTGTGGATGATATTTTTATTTTGTGGAATGGGAGTGAAGCACAGATCAATGAATTTTTAGTATATATTAATTCATCCACTTCCTTTTTGTGCTTTACGGCCAACAGCTCATGGAGTGATATTGATTTTTTGGATGTACATTTAGTCCAAGGGAGTGAAGGCTTTTCCACACACCTATTTAGGAAGGACTGTTGGAGGAACACTTTACTTAGCTATGATAGTATGCATCCTAGGCATACTTTTCCCAATATTATAAAAGGACAGGTTAGTAGGGCATCTAGGATTTGCACAGATGAAGCATTGTTTAATGAGGAGACTGATAAATTGTTTGATTTGTTCAGTGAGAGAGGCTATAATAAATCCATGGTGAAAAGAGTCATTCATAATAGCAAGGCACATAGAAGGGATAGGTCGACCCCCTGGTTATTCTCAAATATGCAAGAGAGTTTACCTAAGCTAGATGGGGGCAAACATAAAAGGAAACCTCAAATCATGTTTACTTATAGTAACAACATAAAAGGGATTTGTGACGTGGTCTGAAGCAACTGGAATATGTTAACCACTGATGACAGAATTCATTCTATAGTAGGGGAATACCCCAGTTTTGGTTTTAGAAGAAATAAAAATCTTAAAGACATTTTGTCGCATGAGAAGTTAACTGATATCAAACATTTTAAGGTTAAACCAGGAACTGTCCCTTGTGGTTCATGTAAAGCTTGTGCATATATTAACAGAGTTACTAGCTTCATTCACCCAGTTACTGGGAAGGTTTTTGAATTTAAAGCAAGGGCCACATGTAGGACTACAGACTTAGTATATGTGGCAGAGTGTGATCAGTGTGAAAGTTTCTATGTTGGAAAAACGAACTGCATGTTTAAGGTCAGGATTTTACAACACTTATCAGCTATTAGGAATGCTGATGTACATAACGCCCTCTATAGGCATATAGAGAAATATGCACAGCATAAATTTAAATTCAAAGCCATTGTTAATATCAGGTTAAACAGCAGAGGGGGTGATATCAAGAACAAAACTGAGCTTGATGAGGCTAAGTGGATTATTGAATTGTTAGCACACAGACCCCCAGGACTTAATGAGATGATTCCTATGAAGCCCACCTTGAAAAATAGGTGGGTGTTTTACTGATTTTGATTGGCTATGTTCTGTTTTAAATTGTAATACCTTTGTTTGATAGTTATCTGAAGAAGGGTTGTACCCGAAAGCGCTCATCTGATACTGCATTATTGCTTGTTCATTTTGGATTTGTATTGTTTTTCTACTTGCTTTTACCTTGGATTTTATTAAACCAGTGAATATCTAGCAGTGTTCTGCGACGTTTTTCTTCTACATACTTGTTTACTTGGCATCTAGCAGAACTTAGGTGAGGTGTTTTGTTTCACATTTTGACTGATGTGGAATCCATGAAAGGCCCTGTGCAAATGCAGAATATGGGACACACCGCAGAACATGTTATACAGGCATTCCATGAACACAGCCAGGAATGCTTGGAGTATGCAATCACAAATAACAAGACACAGTGCCATACATGCAGGCATCTGGCAGGCTGGACTCCAGCCATTACCAAACCATGCAAGAGAATGAGGAAGCTACTACATGATAGAGCAGACATAAAAAGGGAAGTAATCACTGATCAGTAGTATGGCAATAAAATATGTCCACACATACAATCCACTAAGGCCAGCCACAACAAGTAGAATCTGTGAATCCAGAGGCAATGTGACACCTGGTCCAAGTACACAGACATCCCACAACTCCCCCCAATAAATACAAATATATGTGAGAGATGCAACCATGCATCCAAACCGGCGGCTGAGCTCCCCCAACTCAGTACTGTCAAAACTAGTCAGGAGGAGAAGGTAACCACATACACCACAAACCCAGTCCCACATAGACCTATCACAACTGTAAACCAAACACATAAACACAGAAAAACATTCCTGGAGGCCCACATTACAAACACACCACACCAACAGAAGCCTCCAAAGCAGATCCCAAGCAACCACAACCTCCAAACATAGCACATGCAACACATAGTACACAAAGCTAGTGTGCCAAACAGTCACAGGCCAGAAGGAGAAACAACATGCCTGATACAGTTGTAATAGGTGTCTGTATAGGCAGATGTACTGCTGTCCCACTCATCAGACTGAACAAGGGAAAGGGTACAGTAAGCTGCCTGTAGGCTGCCACAATATGCCACATAACACAAGTACGCAGGTCACCCCAAAGCAAGCAGAAATATGATGCACTCATTGTCCATGCTGGTGTGAATGACCTGAGATGTACCTCCCTGGACTACATGAAAAGAGACATGGATGAGCTCTCTGAGTATGTACCCCAGGCCGGTATGACACTGGCCATTTGCAGCATCCAACCCTCACCAAGAATAATGCCACAGTACAAACACAGAATGATCAGCTTTAACAGGTGGCACAGTTACAGCTGTCAGTCCAAGAGAGTCTAATGTCTGTCTGCTTGAGATGTCATGCATGACAAGCCATGCTGCTTTTCCAGGGATGGCTTACACCTGTTACCCCTGGGCGTCTGGATACTGGATAAGGCCTTTGCCACCTCCATAGAGCCGTACGTAGGCAAGGCCAAAAAGACTAAGCCACTACCCTAGAAAACATAAGTGGTAAGAAACATAAGGGTAATGCTGACCAATGCCAGATGTGTAAACTGCAATATGCATGCCCCTGAAGCACTTCCCAGTATGGAGAACATCAATGTCTGTGCAGTGACAGAAGCCTGCTGCAAGCCTCCTGATAGCACACCAGCACTACCAGGTTATACCACATATCATGCGTTATGGCCCCAACACCTGGACCAAAACATCAAAGGAGGGGTAGTATCCATATGCAGCACAGACACCCATATGGCCAGGTAACTGACAATGCACAAAGCAGCGGAGACCACCCATGTGCACCTAAGTGTAGTCAAAACTGCTGTACAGTCTGTAGCATGTGACAGACCACACTCTCACACACAAGAACCCCTTCCAGACATCCTGAGGACACCGGGCAGTATGAATGTCCCACCAAATACCAGACAAGGTACTAACAAATTACCACATAGGTGGTAAACCATTATGTATGCAACGAATAATCAGGGACCTAGGGACACAAGTCGACAGTAACCTGCCATGTGACACTCACAATGCCAATGTGGCTAGGAAGACTGTTGATATTGGACACTGTATCCTGAAATGATTCACATCTACATCAACAGAGGTCACTGTGCCCCTGCACTGTTCCCTTATCAGACCCATAATCTAGTACAATGACTCATATGGGATGTACCGTACCTGACACCGGCAGCGGTTTTGAAGACCTCAAAGGTACACCACCAAGAGGATAAAGGGTGTCAAATATATGTCATATGCTGCCTGGCTGTAGACACCCCAGCTGAATGCAGTCACAGACTGCCTACACAGAGCCATTGTATGTCTGTTGTGCAAGGCCATGTCCAACACAGGAGTAATGGATATGCTCCACCACAGGAAATCAAAGCCATTGGAGCTGTGAGAGTGACAGATGTCAGCCTCAACACATAATGAAATAGGATGTGCTGGAGGGACAGATACATAACCCAGAGGCTCCCCACACCCAGAAACAGGATCCCAATCCATGTTAGGCAGAGCCCCTCAATGACACCCCTCAACAGAAATATTGCCAAGTGGATGAATGGCCGTACATGTACACTGGGGGTCTTCACTGTGTCACGTCCAGACAGAGGCACAGTAAAGAAAATCATAAATGGCCATAATAGTCACATAGCAAGGGGCAGCGAAAGACACACATACTCTAGCTTGGCTTAGTAATGCCCTAGGGTGGATAGCCTAGTATGAACCCATGAACCTATGAAGATACAAATTGTACAGGACACTAAGGATAATCACAAGGCTTACTTAACTGATGGTAGGAATCATGTTGGGAATCCACAGATATGCTGTAAACCACATAGATATTACAAACAACATACCAGACACACACTCATATTGCCAACATACAACCACAGAATGTAAAATATCTATCCCAGCAGACTGCTGGTCCCCTGACATTGCAGATGCTGAGGTAACAGCCATCATCTGCAAAGCAAAACACACAGCAGCAAAGGTATGTGATGGTATCCTGGGCTGAGGCCAACATGGACTCCAAGAATAATAGAATGCCAAATCACACTACTGCCCAATGTCAGCCTTACCACAGGATATGTACCCAAAGAGCAGTGTACAACAACAATGGTCCTTCACAACAAAGGTGTTGCCTGAATGGATACTGCAAACTACCACCCCAGGATCCTGACAAGCTTGGTCTGCACAGCTAGGGAAAGGATCAGTATGTACCCCAGACATAAAGCTATTGTGGACCTACTGATACTGGACCCTACACAGTGTGGCTGTCATAACTGCAGATCCTGCCCCTAAACATGTTTGACCCCATTTGAAACAGTCATTAAGGTCATTGATGAGGGCAATGTGGTCCACACAGCGTAGCTGGACCGTGCATATGCTTCCAGACAATACCCTACGAGTTCAGTATGGATATGTTCACCAGCTTAAATATATACCTCTATGTCAGTAGAGGGGTTGCAAAGACCATATGTGGGATAGCATGATCAATGCAAACCTTACACATGCTCATAGAATGCAATTGTCAAGGATTATGCAGAGTGGCCAGTATAGTCCCCCAGCATGGGTCCTTTGAAGTCGTCCACCCCAGTCTTCACAAGTGTAGAGTCTGCTTGTGCTAAATACAGTTTGTGTGCAGTGACAATCTTGCCTGGGGGTGGGGATGGGATATGGATGTCCAGGGAAAGGTGGGTATGGTCAGATATCAACAATGGTGGTCTACCTCTGGTGTGGAACAGTGAGTACCCATGTTGCAGATGGACAGGTGCAATATGTATTCCCCCATGTGGCTGTGGTGTGTGGTTCTGCCATAGCACACGGACCCACAAATTGTAGTGGTTGTATGGTAAAGTGGTAGAGGACTGAGTAGTTTCCACACACAATATGCCTGTACCTGATGTTAACAACTGGAATGGTGTATGTGAACACCTGCATATCCCGGCACTGTTCCCAGGGAAGCAAAGTGTGTGTCCTGAATGTGGGAGTGGTGTTCTGGACTGGTTGTGTTGTGTGTTACAGGTCTTGTGGTCATGAAGCATGGTATAGAACATAACCTGCCAGTGCGATGTGCATATCTGACCCTGACGTAGGTGGCTGCAAATGCATATATATGCTATCCCCCACCTGACAGGTAGTACTAGATGTACATACCTCTGTAGAAATAAAGATGTCAGCACCCTATAAATACTGCAGGTGCAGACCAGGTACCCAGTAATTCATTTAGTGTGCTCTGCTAATGCGTCACCCTCAAGTGTTATAATACAGGTAGGTAGGGGTTCGAACCATGCAAATGCTCAGTGTGTGTGGGTGAGTGGGGTTGATTTGTGTGCAAGTCTGTGTGAGGGAGATGTCCCTTTTGGCAACTGTGAAAGTACTCTATAGGATGCACATTCCCTTATCTAAGCATGGATGATGTCAGCACCCTATAAGTACAGCAGGAGAAGGGAAACCTCCCAGTAATTCAAATAGTGCTCTCCGCTAATGCGTCTGTCATGCGTGTCATAACATAGTTAGGTAGGGGTTTGAATCCTACAGCTTCCCAGTGTGTGTGGAGGGTGTTAGTGTGTGTGCAAGTCCGTGTGAGGGAGATGTCCCTTTTGACAACTGTGAAAGCACTCTACAAGATGCACATTCCCCTATCTAAGCACGGATGATGTCAGCACCCTATAAGTATAGCAGGAGAAGGGAAACCTCTCAGTAATTTGAATAACGCACTCCGCTAATGCATCTTTCTCAATTGTCTGAACATAGTTAGGTTGGAGTTTGAAACCTGTAAATGGCAAGTGTGTGTATTTGGATGTGAGGAGTTTGTGTGTGTGCAATTCTGTATGCAAGGCATGTGCGTTGTTGCAATCAGGAGATCACACTACATGATGCACATTACCCTTTCCAAACACTGATGATGTCAGCACCCTATAAGTACAGCCAGAGAAGAGGAATCTCCTAGTAATCTGAACAGTGTGCTTTGCTAATGCATCTCTCTCACGTGTCGTGACATAGTTAGGTAGGGGTATGAATCCTGCAAGTGTGTGTGTGTGTGGGGGGGGGTAGTAGGGTGTGTGTAATTGCAAGTGTGAGAGAACATGCCCTTTTGGCAAATACTACAATACACCAGATGCTGCATATTCCCCCAGTAAACACAGGGGATGTCACCACACTATCAGCACAGCCAAACAGGGCTAGTTGGCCAGTAATGCCAATAGTGCGCTCCACTACTGGGTCTATTAACATTGTCAGAGTACAGATAGGTATGTTTTGGAAACCCACAACTGCCACGTGTGGTTGTGTCACACATTATGACCTTGTGTGGGTCTTTGTACATAACAATGCATGCCATTTCCTAAACCAGCAATGGCAATGCACACATGATGTATATGTGTGACACATACACATAGATACCTGTGACCTGCAGTATTTACCATGTCTGACACGTGCCTTGAGTGGATAAATCATATTTGCAATGCATAACAATATGACTGTGTCTTACTGTGCAGGGGCCGCACGCGGTATGTGTCTATACAGTGTGGGTGTATATGATAAAATACCTACAGCAGGGGATACACATCTGGTCTGGGCCATATAGTCTACATGTAGTCAATGTACAGGTGCTGCATGTTCCCACCTGTTGTGGTAGTGGTAACATGTTATTCTACTGCAATTCAGTGACCACATGCTGGGAACCTTTCAACTAGTGTGTTGTAGCTACAATAATGCTCATGCACAATGTTTGGCTGGATGCAGTCCAGCCATATAAAGACAGTTCTTGAGACTGTCATATTGCCAGTGTTGTTATGGAGGATAGGTGGGTTTCCTGTGTATGGGAGGGTTGTGTGTGCCAGGCTATGAACCAGAAAGCAGCCAGACACACTGTTAGCTGAACATGAATAGGCCCTGATGCTTTGTGCTGTGCTAACAACCTGGAGGTGTGTGTATCTGTGGTGCCTTGGGATACCACCCCCTGTCCATGTGTGTTACATATGTAGGGGGTGACAGGCATGGCATGAGGTATAACCTGGCAGTGATGGGTTGCACCTGTGAGCCGTGAATCAGGACTCTGGTACTGCACAGACATTGCAGTTCACTGTGCTGAGGACAGTGTCCAGTGCATGCATCTTGTGGTATACACTGCTGGTGTTGTGTAGCATCACTGTTAGTGTCCTATCCTGTGTGATACCCGTGGAGGTGGCTATGTAATCCATGTCCTGCAGCATAAGGCACTATGTGTGTATCAAGGGGCTTCGCCAATATACATTGGCCCATGGGTGTCACGTGCAAGCTGCCCCTCGCAAATCATTGTGGCTTCCCTAGCATGTAAGCACACATTGACAGCCAGTGGATACCCTATGAATGACATTGGAGATTGAGCCGAATGTAGACATAGAACACCCTTCCTACATATAGTGGTAGCATACCTGGTGAGGGTATGATGGCAACCAAGATCAGGCTCATACTGGCCCGTGCCACATGCTGAGAGATCCCTTCTATGTTCCCTATCATGTAGTTCAGGGAGGTATGTCTCAGGTCATCCATAGTGGCATGGTCAATAACTGAGTCATATGTGTCCATGCCTCTGACTGACCTGTATGCATGTGTTTTGTGGTGGACCATAGTGCCCCACAGGCATATAACTGTGACCTTCACCATGTACAGCCTGCTGAGCGGGACCCCAAATGCAATGGACAAGAGAGGTACCTGACACATCTGTAGCAGGTGTGTTGTGTAGCCCTACAGGCTGTGAGTGTGTGGCACATGTGATGTGTGTGAACATTCAAAAGGAATGAGCCAGCACGTACAGTTCTGTCGAACCAACTTTATTGGCAAAAAGATTCCATAAAATCAAAGGAATCCTAGTAAACAAGCATACCGGTTTCGGCCATATCATGGCCTTTATCAATGCAATTCTGTACAAGTAAGGAAACCCGACCCCTGGTGGACCAACATTATATACTCCATATTTAAAGGGGTACATAGTCTTATATAATAACCAAATGCATTGGAACAAAACGGCACCTTTCCCACATGATAATATACTTCAACATAGTGAACATATAAAATACATTAACAATATTGAATATCATCAAAATAATATTAAAAAAATAATATTATAAAAAGGAAATATATTATAGATCCAGTATATAACATATAGGATTTAGATAGCCTGACCAAACTTTGTGATATAAGTGGGAATGTATGTTTATGATAAATTTTGAGGCTTATCATTATATAGAACAAAAAATATATATAGGTTGTTCATATATATAGACTGTCTTGACAAGTTGTTCTGATCATTATTCAGGTCCCCAAACATTTTGGCCACGATATATTTCCTTTTTATAATATTATGGAATCTTTTGCCAATAAAGTTGGTTCGACAGAACTGTACGTGCTGGCTCATTCCTTTTGAATGTTCATGTTCATGTATTTTTGGAGCCGTGCACGTTGTCCGGCGTGCGCACACCTTGGTGTGGACATGTGATGTGTGTGCCATGTGTGGCATGTGCTCTGTTCCGACGTAACGTATTCCTGTGAGCCAGCTGCGGAGGTGTGTGATGCTCAGGCAGGATGCTATTCTGAGTCTCCAAGTATGCCCCAGTGTGTTCAGATTGCTGTCAGTGCGGGTCTATGTCTGACTGGTATTGTAGTCACTGTAGTATGTCATGCCACCTGACAGGGTATTGCATTACTGGGTTCAGAGTGCTCAGTCCCCAGATTGGCTATGTGGTGGCATCCCACACATGTGTTGTACGTTCCTGGCCAGGGGTGAGGGTTGACTGCATACATGTGGCAGCTGTGACATTGCCACATGACTCACATAAACCACAACTAGACCATAGAGGTGATTCACAGGTTACCTTTGCACATGCTACCATAGCAGTGTGTTTGCCATGGTGATTACCAACACATAGGGCCAATGGGGAACAACATACTGAAGGTGTGTATGTGTGGGTGTACTGCTACTGATTTCATAGCACTGGCATATATGACTGCACACGTGGGTAAATGCCAGGTAAGATGTGCAATGTGTCATAGACAATGTACATGTGAACAGGAAAGACAGTTACGTTCTGTCATGTGTAAACTTGACATACATATCGTACGCTATGCAGATGTCACTAGGAGTCCACAGAAGCACTCTAACTCTGCATTGCAGGTGGAAGCAGTGCTCCAGGGAACCCCAAGCGAGCATGCATGCAAACAAAGCTACAGTAAGCAGGGCTGGAAGTAGTCCATTGTACAACAAAGAAGGGGTAACACTAGCAGTAGGTAACAGTGCAAATATGTTGGCACTATCAACATGTATCCAGGAATGCACAGCGCAGATGTCCATGGTAGAACTGATATTATGTCATAGTTAATTGTGATTTGGATTACATTGGTGCTGCACACATATCAACATGCGCAAACATTCACATTGCATAGTTGTTGTGGGCAACTTGCCACCATTACTGTACATGTCCATTGCGTATCACTACTTGCATTAGCTTCCCCCCTGTGCTACCCATGTATGTGGCTATCTGTTGACATCCTTACCACCGGTATGCAATAATGTGCAGCTGTTACACTTTGGTATGTACTATGGGTGTAGATAACAATTCAGAACAGTCATACAGTTACTGCATCAGGCATGCTGGGATATACACACAGTCATATCAGCACACTGTACTGTTATCAACATGATACTACTAATACACTTCTATGTAGTCACCCTGTGCATCAGCAATGTGTTTACCTGTTCCTGCACTGATGTTGGAGATTGCAAGAGGTGGCACAGTTTCATCATATGCACAGGTATGCCTGAGTCTGCCACTGATACCACCAATTGACATGTGTGTGTATGTGTGTTGGTGAGGGACAGCAGTACAGGGTGGGGCACTGTTGGTGCAGTGTGTGGGTGTATGTGGTAGCCCTAGATGTTAGCATTTCGCATGTGTGTATGCACGCACACAGTTCCACCTCATGGCTGCCATATACAGGGGTTTGTGGACAGCCACAGACTGCATCTGGCAGGTCATGCAGGTCAGTGTCTGTGGGCACAGACATGGTACCTGTGCCTGGCAGGGGTGCTACGGACCGTATCCGGTACTAAGCCAGACTGGGTACTGTCATCAGAAGCGGGAGTGTGTTGACTGGACACAGGTCCCTGTCGGGACTGTCCAGAGCCACGTGCACATGGTCTCCTGGGGCATTCCAATGACAGCACAGACCCAGCATTGCTGGGGCTGCTGCTGGCACTATGGGGGCATCCACGGGCCTGTTGTCATCCACGCTGACTGCCAGCTGCTGCTGTTGCTGGCATATGGCCACATCGGTGCTGCAACTGCCCACCATTGCCCTGGTTCATGGACATGTGGTTGTGGAACTGCTGTAATATGTCCCCACAACATCTGTCTATGACATTGGTGAAATTACAGATAGCATCCGCGATGTCACATACTGTCAGTCATGGCTGTGCGACATGCTCTCAGCTCCCTCAGACCCTATCTGGTGTACCTTTCCATACGCGACTGTGCCTGCATGACAGCCTGAAACATAGCTGAGGTTGACAGACCTCTTTGGGCATGTCTGCCAGAGGCAGTATGCCCACGGATGCTCCCACGAGAACCCATGGGCAACTGTCTGTGTGGTACCATCGCAAAACCCTGCCCATGGCTGCTGTGTGGGGAAGCATGTGCCACAGATACCACATTACCCTGGTCAATGCCCACTGTATCCTGTCCATCACCTATGGACAATGGTGACATAGGATGTACTGGCAGGATGACTGTGCGCAATGATGGGGTTGACAGCTGTGTACTGTCAATTGGCTGACCAATGGCGGACCCTGACACACCTTCCTGTGCCATTACACATATATCATCATTACCAGTACATGTGGCACCAGATTCAGGTTCCCTGCTTAAGGACACCAGAGCAGCACCAGAGCCTGTGAGAGAAAGACAGGAAACACAGTTTACAGTGTCCACACAATGTTACCAGTGATGCACTTATGCACACATGCACACATGCACACGTGGACACATGCACACATGCACACATGTACACATGGACACATGCACACATGCACACATGCACACATGCACACGTGGACACAGGCACACATGCACACATGCACACATGCACACGTGGACACAGGCACACATGCATACATGCACACATGCACACATGCACACGTGGACACAGGCACACATGCACACATGCACACCCTGCAGTATACACACAGAGCACTACTGAGTTACACTAGTATTACTAGCACTATCAAGACTATTATAGGTATTGTTAAAACACACTCACCAGCATGGATGGCCTGCCTTGCTGTAACACCGGAGGGACCTGCAGAAATGAGGAGATTAATGTCAGTGGGCACAACTGTGCCATTGATACTGCATATGATACAGTGCAGTAGTACACCAGTTGCCTTTCACACGTCAGCTGCTGATATTGCCAATATCACACCTGCACAATTACATACTATGTTGACAGCTACATTCCACGGACACAGTGTACAGAGCAGTCAAGTGTACATATGGCATATTACCTGCACGCTCCATGTTGTGCTGCTGTGTGGATCCAGCCTCCATCATGATGCAGGTGTATTGCTGCTGCTGTTCTGGGGCTGGAGCCACAACACTTAGGAGTAGCCCCTCCAGTCTGGTGAGGTGGGGATGTGTGGCCACCCCACCTCCTGTGGTAACCTGTTGCCTGTGGATATCCAACGCACGCTGACGGACATTTCTGATTAAATCTCTGCAGTGATGTCGTACCTGCTCATATGTCCTATTATGCGTGCCAATGTCATTTACCTTACGGACAAGGTCTTGCCACAGTGCAGCCCTCTCCTGCTGATTCTGGCTGGTGCGGGAAAACAGTATGTCATAATCCCGCACCAGGCTCTGGTGTATATCCTCATCTTCTGCTGCAGAGTAGGCGGGATTACGCTGATGCACCATGTCCCTGGAAGAGAACACAAACAGGATATCAGCAGACTATGTCAGCAATATATGGCACACATACTATACATGATAGTCAACTGTAGTGATATACTACTACTCCCATATGTAGCATGTGTGTGTCTCTTGGTGGATACACAAGTACATGGCCAGATATCAGTGCTCAGCCAACACCTGTGCAACAATACCTGCCACATTCCATACAACATAGTAGCATGCCCCATTGGTCAGCAGACTATGACAGGTCCAATGCACAACCTCACTCTGGGGGTTCATACCAAAGTACTGTATGTGGAACGCCATCCACTAGTGTGATCTGGACACAATTTACTCGGCCTGGGTGTACATATCCCACCTCCACCACCACCAGCAGAGTAGATTACTTTGATATGTATGTGATTAGACAGTTATTCACTTGTTAGGACTGAGATGGTATCCATGCAGCCCACTGGGCCAGTGGAAGCCACAACCCACACTGCTGACCCATTTGCAAATGCTTCCAATGGACATCCCAAAGATTGCATGGAACATGCACACACATTTCTATCCCAGACCCTATGCACAGAGGTTAGGCATCCTGTCCGGTGGACCCCAGCCAAAGGTAGATTGTATAACAATAGAAAGAGGCTACTGCAGGACAGAGCAGATTCACATTAAGGGAAGGCATTTGTGGTCAGCACTGGTAATAAGCTACGGTCCCTCATAACAACATCTACAGCCTACTCTGGGAGGGAAATGGCCACAAACACTATAGATAACCACAAGGCCTTCTTCAGTTATGTTACACATATGGACCAAATGCCTCAGATATGCTCTGAGTTAATACACACCTACTTAACATTCACCAAACACACAGATATTGGCAACATTCTTGCAGACAGGTTCGGTGCATGTATCCCCCCTCCTTCTCCCCCACAAGTAGAAATACTTATCACAGCTGAATGTAACCTCCCTATCATCTCACATGTCCAGGTGAGGGCCACCCTCAGCAAAGCAGAACACACAGCATCAATGTGACCTGATGGTATCCCTGGATGTGTGCTACGTGAACTCCAAGAGGACATACAACCACATATAATACTGATATTTAACCTTGGCTGTACTACAGGATATGTACCTGAACACTGGCATATAGCAACAGTGGTCCCACTCCACTAAGGAGGCAGCTTTACTGACCCTGGAAACTACCGCACCATAAGCTTAACCAGCCTGGTCTGCTAAGCTATGGAATGACTCAGTATGGGACGCATATACAGCGATATTGGGTACCTGCAGACACTTGTTCCCGGCCAGTTTGCCTTTGTGATGGGTTGATCCTGCCTTTTGAACCTGGTTGACCTTTCAAAACAGTCACTACAGCCATTGATGAGGGCAACGCAATCCATACAGCCTACCTGGACTTGCCTAAGGCCTTCAACACAGTACTCCACTCAGGCATCATAGACAAGCTTATTAGCTTACATGTTACTACATATGTCATATGATGGGTTGCACACTGGTTGACATACAGAATCCATAATATCGATATTGTAGGAGCCATGTCATTCTCAATGCCAGTCACATGTGGTATCCCACAGGCCTCTGTCTTAGGACCCCTCTTGTTTGGCATTTATTTCTCAGATGTAAAAGCGAACATGTGCGGGTTGTGGATGACAAAGTTCACAGATGACTGCTAACTAAGCGCCATAGTCATTACACCAGCTGATACACACATCCTACAGACAGGCCTCACTGCAACAGAAAACTGCTGCCAGGATCATGGCCTAACACTGACTGACATGTAATGTATAGTCATCCCCTTTTGGTGGAACTACGTGCACACAACATATCACATGGACATACCTATAGATACAGACCTATGACACATATGGAGGGTTCACAGTATGCAGACTATTAACCTGCTACTTTACATTACCTGTGTTTGTCACAGCTGGTTGCATTACCACTACTACTGCTTCCTGCTGCTGCTGCCACGGCTTGCTGCTGTCACTGCTGACAGCTTAGACTCAGTGTGTGTACCGTGTGTTGGTGTTTGTTTTTTTTTTATTATTTTTTCTCTCTCTCTGTCTCTGTCTGTCTCTCTCTCTCTCTCTCTCTCTCTCTCTGTCTGCCTCAAGACAGTGCAATGAATGTATTGCATGTGTGGAGTGTGAGTACAGGATACTTTTGTAGGTATCTGCATAAGTCCATGTGATGGCCTCTGCACCAATTGTAAGCCAGCATTTGCTAATTGCATGCAGCCAGTTGTGTACTGATTGCAGTTCTCACTGTGATTTCAGGACAGTGCTATAAAAGGGTATGTGAGATAGGCATTGCCCTATTAGATTGTAAGGGCGGAGACCATGCTGGTATGCTGTGGACACTGTTCTGTGAGTGTAAAGGTTAGTATCTCTCTCATGATTCAGGCTGTGTTGTAGATTCACATTTCTCCATTCCTCTCTCCTGTTTCCTGTAGTAAGTGTGTATGCACACTGACACCTACAATTATATATATATATATATATCTATATATATATATATCTATCTATATATATATATATATATATATATATATATGTATATATATATATATATATATATATATATATATATATATATATATATATAAATATATATTATATATATGTAAATATACATACATTTATATATAAGAGTACTCACTTATCCCCTGTACGGAAGGAGCTCAATCCTTGATAAAAACAGGCCAATAAAGTGCTGCTGATATTAAAATGCTGCCAACGATACAAGTAATCCAAACAATGTGATTCAACCACTCGACCATGTACTTCAAGGAACAAAGATGCGAATCAAGTATAAAAACACTTTTAATGAGGAACAAAACAAAATGAGCGCTTTCGCGGTGTGCCACACCGCTTCTTCAGATGAATGTAAAATGCAATACAGCAGTGACATTAAATAACCACTAAAATTTTATCAGTCAGAGCTTGATTGGCTCTTAAAAATTTTTAAACAAACTAGTTATCCTATGCTTAGCCAAATCAAAAGCCCACGTCAGCAATGCAAGTGAATCAAATTATCACTGTGTTTTACGCCTACAACCGCAGACCCAACTAGTGAGAATGCAGGCATAACAGCTGAAAACCAATCTACCAGTCAGCCATCAAACCAAAGCCGACTGTCCTTGCCATAGAACACATATATATACAAGCTTGTAAAATGTTAAAAATAAATCGATCTAGTCCCATCAGTTCACAAAGATAAAAAATATATATAAAAATTGCATCACTTTCAAATCATTTAAAACAACGACATCCTTCTGTAGCATCTATGTCATTGATCGTGCAAAAATCACACTTCAAGGTTTTTAAGAAACATTCACTATATGTTAGAAAATTTTAAGCAATTTAAGACAATTTATATGAATTACGCTCACTTGAAAGCTTTCAGCAGAATCAGCACCTGTCGCATAGAACCATTCTTTCAAAGCTAAACAAAACATCATGCATATATTCACTGCAGTTTGTCCAAGTTACGCTTCACTTAAAAACTTTAGGCAGAGTTGTCAGATATATCCATTCATTCAAAACTTAGCAACTTTTCATGAAACAGAGAGAGTACAATTATGCAAGATTTTTGAAACGACAATGACTCAAAAGTGGCATTTGAAACTAAAGAACATCCAAAACAAACCTTCATTATATGTTGGTTGTTTCAAGATTTATCAGTCGTCCACATTGTAAGATGCATGACTAAACAATAACCTTCCTATCTGGTATGGTAAATACAAGACTGATATGTTTACGTTTGAAGTAAAGTGAACTGGAATAGATGTTTGAGAATGAATCATGCTCCCCCTGCTGGACGGATGAGTGAAAATATGTAGTGGAGACTGAAAAATATTGTTGCAGGATGTTTGAAACAACGACCATTCAAATGCAACAATTAAAGCTAAAAAACTAAGAAACATCAGGGCAGATATTCAATTTACATTGGTTATATGCAGTTTCATCAATCGCCCATGTTATGGGATGCATGACTATATGATATCCTGTCCATCTAATGTAATAAATGCAGAACTAAGAAATTTCCATTTGAGTGCAGAATGAAAGAAACTGGAATAGATGTTTAAAGATCAATCATGCTCCCCCTGCTGGGTGGGTGACATGTAGTCAAAACTTATGGTACAAACTTAAAATTAATGTTGATAATAATAATGGTTAAGGTAATGATGTATTGAGCCCTCAGATGTACTGGGCTGAAGATTACTTAGGGAACAAAGCCTAAAAAGCTTTGTACAATACCTGTTATAAAAGAAAAAAAGGATAAACTTATAAACCTGTCCCTTGTAGGTTGAAAACCATTTATTTTATCTTAAGCATTTATTATTAAAAAATATATTAACACTTATAAGAAATAACCATATCATCTCTCTTAATGCTGGAATAAAAGAAAGATGTTATAGATGTAAAAAATTAACGTAAAGGCCTGCCCTTTAAATGGGGCTTAACAGAGACAGTGTCATTCAAACCTCTGCCTCTGTGCGCACCTAATCTAAGAATCCACCTTAATTCGGCCTGTTCCGTCCTGTTGACTATATCTCCCATTCTATCAGAGGGATTTTCTACATGTAGAACTTGAAACCAAAATTCATGTCCATATCCCTCGGATAGCATATGTTTGGCCAGGGCACTACTACAATCTTTCCTAGTATAACAATAATAGTGGTCTCTTATGCGTTCTTTGAGTGAGCGATTAGATTTACCAACATAATATCTAAAACACCGTACACAGTGGGCCACATAGACCACATTGCGTGTTGAACAATTTGCTTCTACTCTAATATCCCAGAGTCTGCCACTATCTGGGTGTTTAAAGTAGTGTGAGTGGTCTATGTACTTACACTGTGGGCACATTCCACATTTAGATGTTCTCTCTAGCCCTGTATGTGGTGAATAAATATTGGTTGTGTGACAAAGGATCTGTTTTAAATTGGACATGTTGCTGTAGGTGAACCTTGGTACAGAGCCTACTATATCTTTAATTTTGTTCTCACTGGACAAAATATTCCAATTGTCCTGGATCGCCTTTTTAAGGACGTAGATATTGCTACTAAAGGGAACCACTAAATTTTCATGCCTTGACCTAGTATTTCTGTTGGTTTTCTCATTCACCTGAGCCGAAAAAAAGGGTTGGGCTCTAGTCTTTCGGAGTTCATCTATATCAGAGTAGACACCTTTTATTTCATTCACTGTATAACCCCTACCTACTAGTCCTTCTTTAAGATTGACAAGTTCTTCTTTGAAAAGTACTTCTGTACTAGATAGGCGAGATAAGCGCATGGCTTGACCTTTAACTATGTTTCCAAATATCTGAGGATTGTGCATGCTTGTTCTATGCAAGAAAGAAGGTTTATAGCATGACTTTCTATGGACACATGTATATAGTCTCCCTTGTTGCTTGAACACTTTGACATCTAGAAACACTATCGAGCTTTTAGAATATTCTATGGTAAATTTAATAAAGTTGGTAGCATTGTTCAATTCCTGATGGAACTCTCTCAACTCATCTATAGACCCTTTCCATAGGAAAAAAAGGTCATCCACAAATCTTTTGAAATATATGACTCTCGAAACGTTGAATATATATCTGTACTCAAATTCGGCCATAACCAAGTTGGCGTAGCTATTGGCACAACTCGTGCCCATAGCTACGCCACTCTTTTGTCTGTAACAATTGTTCTCAAACATGAAAATATTGTTTTCTAAAACTATTTCTGTTAACAGACAAAGAAAATCTATCTTAGTAGCTGTATACTCAGTTGTCCTTGTCAAAAAGGATTTTAAATACATTAACCCCTGGTCATTGGGGATGCAGGTGAACAACGAAACCACATCCATTGTCACCAGCACAAGATCTTGGGGAAGCTCAGAATCACCAAAACAAGAAAATAAACTTCTTAGAAATTGTTCCGTATCTTTCAGTATAGGCTCATGATGTATAAGACACTCTTTCAATTGTCTATCTAAATAAATTGAAATTGGTTCTGTTATCCAACCTGCCCCTGATACAATAGGTCTAAACTCTGGTTGATGGAAATTCTTATGTATTTTGGGCAGGCCGCTGATTGTAGGAACAAGTGGAAAACTCACTTCAAAATATTGAAATAAATCATCAGAAATGATGCCCAGATGTTTACATTCAACTAATGTATGCATGACCCTGTGTTGAATTGTTTGCACCACATCCAGAGAAACCCTTTCATAAGAGTCACTGGCCAACAAAGTTAACATCTTGTCATGGTAGTACTCAAAGTCCAACACTACTACAGGGCCTCCTTTGTCAGCTGCCCTTATTACAATGTCTTTGTTCTGACGTAACTTCTGCAGTGCTTCATTCTCTTCCTTCGACAGGTTAGTATGCTTAACCAATGGAGGACAGGCAAATTCTTGATATAATTGTTGTTCTACTACTTTGACAAATACTTCCAAATTCGGATGCAAATGAGGTGTGAAGGAACTCTTCCTTGTAAAGCCTTGTAAATCAAGTGAATCTCTCTCTGTTGTTTCAGGTTCAAACAATAGTCTCAATGTGACTCGACGTGCAAACATTCGCACTGATAATATAGCTTGGCTAATGTCCATGTTGGCAGTGGGTATATAAGATAGTCCTTTGTTAAGGACTTTAAACTCTGAGTCAGATAATTCATGTTTGGAAATGTTATATACCAAACATTTGGAGTCACCATTGATACCCTTCTCATTTTCCAATGCATTGCTATTATGCCTCATGTGTTGGAATTCCAAAATTTCTGTAATGTCATTTGTTGCTGTTGTAGGTTCGGAGGTTCCTTCCTCTTTGCCCCTCGATTGGTATCTAATTCCATCGAACGCTTCCTGCCTGCTCTTATTGGTAAGGGAAAAACCGTATCACTTTGCCCATCTAATTGTATTTTGCGCCTAACTGCTCCTGCCAACGAGCTGCTGGGTTCAATGTTCTGGCTGTTTGTGGTGGTTAGAACAGCTGAATATGATGCATTCTCCTCAGTTGGTGTAGTATACACTGAGCCAATGGCTTGTGGTGAAGTGATATTACTAGAAGTTGTTATATTATCACCTATGATTTTCTCAGCCTGGGATGTTGTGCTGATACACCCAGAAATGGAACTCAGTTCTGCTGTTGATAGTCTCTGTTTATTGGGTTCCTGAACTGCAATTGGCAGAGATTGTTCCCTCTGTGATAGACGGGGTTCATGATTCATTCGTCCAACCCCAACATCTCCAGATGTAGGTCTTGTACTGTTGATAGGATTCCTCGGCCATACAAATACATTATTACTGGCAAAGTCCTGCTTGTCTCTTACTAATTTCTTACGTTTAATATTCAAAAGATTCTTTTCATATCTTCCTATTCTCTCCATTGTTTCTTGTAGATATAACTCTGTCTCATCTTCACCACAGTTTTCAAGCAACATCCGTTGTGTTGCCATTATCTTGTCTTTACTCTCATTTTCCATAGGGCGAAAAAAATTTATGAGAAGTTGAATGTATTCTCTACTGGCCCTTAAATTAATTTGCTGCCATTCTGCCAGCAAAATTGGATAGTTGTTGCCATAGGTGGGCATGTTCAGAATGCGGAGGCCTCTGGGAATGACCCCCGCATCCAGGCATGCCTCCATATGAAAACGCTGTGCAGTCAGTCTCTTCACTTTATATAACTCGTTTTCAATATCTCTCTTGAGGCCTCTAATTACAAACTCATTGCGACCATTATTTTGTGGTTCAGGAAAATCAACTATTTCATCAGTTCCCATTAATGGGTTATGTCCACAGTCTAAAAAGTTCTGTAAGATTCTATTATTGTATTCACAGGGTGCCTCCGCTTCCCCAATAGTGTTTTGAGCTCCTTCCATATCGCCAAGCACAGAATCACCAAAGAACCAAGGCAGAAATTCCCCACAGTTTCTGTAAGAGTACTCACTTATCCCCTGTACGGAAGGAGCTCAATCCTTGATAAAAACAGGCCAATAAAGTGCTGCTGATATTAAAATGCTGCCAACGATACAAGTAATCCAAACAATGTGATTCAACCACTCGACCATGTACTTCAAGGAACAAAGATGCGAATCAAGTATAAAAACACTTTTAATGAGGAACAAAACAAAATGAGCGCTTTCGCGGTGTGCCACACCGCTTCTTCAGATGAATGTAAAATGCAATACAGCAGTGACATTAAATAACCACTAAAATTTTATCAGTCAGAGCTTGATTGGCTCTTAAAAATTTTAAACAAACTAGTTATCCTATGCTTAGCCAAATCAAAAGCCCACGTCAGCAATGCAAATGAATCAAATTATCACTGTGTTCTACGCCTACAACCGCAGACCCAACTAGTGAGAATGCAGGCATAACAGCTGAAAACCAATCTACCAGTCAGCCATCAAACCAAAGCCGACTGTCCTTGCCATAGAACACATATATATACAAGCTTGTAAAATGTTAAAAATAAATCGATCTAGTCCCATCAGTTCACAAAGATAAAAAATATATATAAAAAATGCATCACTTTCAAATCATTTAAAACAACGACATCCTTCTGTAGCATCTATGTCATTGATCGTGCAAAAATCACACTTCAAGGTTTTTAAGAAACATTCACTATATGTTAGAAAATTTTAAGCAATTTAAGACAATTTATATGAATTACGCTCACTTGAAAGCTTTCAGCAGAATCAGCACCTGTCGCATAGAACCATTCTTTCAAAGCTAAACAAAACATCATGCATATATTCACTGCAGTTTGTCCAAGTTACGCTTCACTTAAAAACTTTAGGCAGAGTTGTCAGATATATCCATTCATTCAAAACTTAGCAACTTTTCATGAAACAGAGAGAGTACAATTATGCAAGATTTTTGAAACGACAATGACTCAAAAGTGGCATTTGAAACTAAAGAACATCCAAAACAAACCTTCATTATATGTTGGTTGTTTCAAGATTTATCAGTCGTCCACATTGTAAGATGCATGACTAAACAATAACCTTCCTATCTGGTATGGTAAATACAAGACTGATATGTTTACGTTTGAAGTAAAGTGAACTGGAATAGATGTTTGAGAATGAATCATGCTCCCCCTGCTGGACGGATGAGTGAAAATATGTAGTGGAGACTGAAAAATATTGTTGCAGGATGTTTGAAACAACAACCATTCAAATGCAACAATTAAAGCTAAAAAACTAAGAAACATCAGGGCAGATATTCAATTTACATTGGTTATATGCAGTTTCATCAATCGCCCATGTTATGGGATGCATGACTATATGATATCCTGTCCATCTAATGTAATAAATGCAGAACTAAGAAATTTCCATTTGAGTGCAGAATGAAAGAAACTGGAATAGATGTTTAAAGATCAATCATGCTCCCCCTGCTGGGTGGGTGACATGTAGTCAAAACTTATGGTACAAACTTAAAAATTAATGTTGATAATAATAATGGTTAAGGTAATGATGTATTGAGCCCTCAGATGTACTGGGCTGAAGATTACTTAGGGAACAAAGCCTAAAAAGCTTTGTACAATACCTGTTATAAAAGAAAAAAAGGATAAACTTATAAACCTGTCCCTTGTAGGTTGAAAACCATTTATTTTATCTTAAGCATTTATTATTAAAAAATATATTAACACTTATAAGAAATAACCATATCATCTCTCTTAATGCTGGAATAAAAGAAAGATGTTATAGATGTAAAAATACATTTATATATGTACATTAACTGACATTATTACTTACTAGCTACCAACTAGCATGGTTGTTTCTGTTCACACACTACTATTATGGAAATCCACTAGTTTTGACAGTAAGTATAAATGACATGCTTTGTGTACTACATATCCTATATTCCCTTTACATTCATTCCTACTTTTACATGATATATTTATTTTAGTACAATGTCCTTGTATAAGAGTCATGGCTTAGTGCTAATTGATGCAGACTACAGTTTCTTGGGTTCGGGACTGACAGTGGGATTTTATTTTGCTTTTGAACTGACTACAGGACCTGTCAATCAGAGTGACTAAGGCACTTTTAAGCAGTTGTAACCGGGTTAGCGCTGGTTTGCGTGGAGCTCACGCATGCGCACTGGCGTTTAGCTCCGTTACTACATATGTCATATGATGGGTTGCACACTGGTTGACATACATCTCCTTAAAGGACCATTGTGCTTACCACCCACAGTCAGCAGGACTGGTGGAAAGGTACAATGGTACCCTCAAAAGTAAGCTTAGGAAGCTAGTTGAGGAGACCCAAAAGAATTGGATATACTGTCTACCTTTAGCACTGCTGAGTATGAGAACAGTTCCAAATGTAAAGGGTTTGACTCCCTTTGAAATGTTTTTTGGGAGAGCATATTATGTGCCTCAGTGGAAAGCTCTCATGCCTGCAGAGCAAGAGGCTGACAGTTCGTTAGCAGAATATATGAAGAAATTGTTAAGGAATAAATCTGTTTTGCAGTTTAACTCTTTTTCAGATAAAAGACAGACCAAACTGGTAGAAGCAGTTTTGGAACCAGGTACCTGGATCTGGTTGAAGGTGACGAAAAGGAAGAATTGGACGAGTCCAAAGTGGGAAGGTCCATACCAGGTCCTGTTGGCAATGCCTACTGCAGTCAGAGTAGCTGAGAGGACGTCCTGGGTTCATTTGACGCATTGTAAACCGGTAAAGAACTTTCAACTTGATAAAAACTTTGAGACTGATACACAACCAGACCAAGATGGCCAAAAACAAAGCGAATAGAAGTTTAGATCAACCCCAGAGATGTTGCGTAATCATTTTGTTGTGTGTACATTTATTAATTGTAATTGTGACAATTTTTCTCTTATTGTGGTTCATCCTACACATAACCACACAAGTGAAAGTGGGAAGGCGTGATGAAACATCTATAGACTGGCATCCAAATTTTAACACATACCTAGCCATGAAATGTGTGTATGCAGAGACTATGAACATTTCAAATTGCTGGGTTTGTATAGCTATATCAACAGCATATGGAGGACTGTTAATGTCCGCTTTCCCTCTGGGGATAAATGAGACTTAGGAAAATTTGCTTTTTGATACAGGAACTGTGAGATCACAGGACAAAATAGCTTTATTTTTACCTGTCACACAAAATGGAGTTGTATGTTTCTACAAAAATGACACCCTCCAGGTGGGCTGGAGCAATTGTAATATAACCATATCTTACCGATGTGGTATTGAGAATAGTAATGGCAATATTTTTTGCAATACTAATTATGACTCGTATTTAAACTCATTGAAAACAACTATGAGTGACATTCAAAAAAACCCTGTTTTGTTTAAACAATTGTCAGTTATAGATCAGAAAATGTTTCATGCAGGGCTGATGCATATTAGTACTAAAGTAGAAAATTGTTATTTTATTTGCAGGAAAAAGGCATATAAATGGTTACCTGAGAATTGGTCCGGCAGTTGTTTTTTGGGTTATCTGGTTCCAGCAATAAGACATACTGCAGAATTACCTTTGGGTAAGATACGAAATGGCTCGAAAATCTGAAGGTCCAGTTAAGGAACCTGTGAATCCAGTTGGGAAGATCGAAGCTGGTTGGAAAGACCATAATTCAGTAAAAGACAAAAGTGAATTGACTCATATGGACTTGGGTGACAGTGTTATATCCTGGGCAGGAATACTACCAGCCTATGGAGCAGTCAAATCGATCTGAGAGCTGAGGAAGTTGTTGAAACTTCTCGAAGTAATGAGTAATGCAACTTTTTTCTGCCCTAGAATTGGTGACTGATGAACTGAATGCAATGAAAACTGTTGTGCTACAAAATCGAATGGCTCTTGACTTCACCCTAGCGGCAAGAGGTGGTACATGGAGAAGAATGCTGTGCTTTTATCTCTAACAATGGTCATGAGATAAATAATTACCTAGTGGTAATTCAGCAAGTATCAGCCATGACTGAGCCAGGCCCAAACCCACTGACGGACTTTTTCCAGAATCTGTTTGGGGGATGGGGTTCCATCCTAATAAACATTCTAATTGCTATTTGTGTGGGTATACTCCTAATAGGAGCATGTGTTTGCTGTGGAATTTCCTGCATGAAAAGATTAATCAAAGATTTTGTTGATATATCTGTTACTGAAGCTTTCTACCAACATATTGAAATTGAAAGATTGATTTCAGATGACGCTTTTTCTGAAGTATAGATTAAATGACTCACCTAGCTGAAAATCCTGAGCGGGAAAGGCTAGGAGATGAAATGACACTATGCATACTTCAGAATAGAATAAAAAGTACTAATATGGGGGAAATGTTAGAAAAATATGTATTTAAATATATGTGAAATGCTAGTTTAAAAGCAAAGTAGTTAATAATGCATTTTATTCTATTAATCATATAACAGAAGGGATAAAATTCATGTGTAAATGCAAGTAGCTTCTGAAACTGCAGTGTGCTTTGACCCCTGACCCTGGCAGCTGCCAGCTCAGCAAGCTTAATGTTATGCTTTTCATAAGTGATTATCTGCTGGGTCAGGAAATTAAATGTGTAAATCTTCCGCTCCTTCCTGAGTCCTTGTGCATAATGAAATCTTCTCTTCCTGCATGAAGTAGCTCAACCTTGTAAGATAAAAACACAGCTGTGTGAGAAAGTGTATTAAAAACTGAATCTGCTATTGTATTCAACTGATATGGGACTTTTAAGAAGTAACTTTACAGGAAGACATTATGACTGACCAGCTGGATAGCAAGGCTGTATTGTATCTAAAGGAAAACTTTTTTTAAATGTACTACATCAGCATTATTAAATGAATAGAATACTGTTAGTAAAAGTGATGTAGATGCCTTGTGACTAACCACGTCAGTAAGGTGGGAATAACTTGAATGCAAACAGTATAAAACATTCTATATTTCCAGCATTATGTACAAAATTCTATACTTGTATGGTCTTTTGCCTCCTGGTGTACACTAGTAAACTTTTGAATCTGAACCTCCTGTGAATTGAATTCTGATTTTTTATTTAACACCTACGCACCACAGTGCGGACGCTACGGAGCGAGAGTGGTGGTTCTCTTCCAGCCACACTTGCAGAGGGGGGATGGGCCCCATCCCCTGCAGCGCTTCCACCTGCAGGTGGCACAGGGCCACCGGAGGAGGGTCCAGACTGGGCACTAGTGCCAGGTGCACTCGCCAGCTGAGGTGGGAGAGGTGGGTCCACTGGAACCCGCCTTCTCTGTCGTCCTATGTTTTGCATTATGTCATGACAGCTTGGGTTAGTAACATACAATACCATTCGCAATTAGTTGTAACAGCATGCATTAGTATTCTCATTAACCAAACACCCAGATATTCACACCATTGAACAGCGAGCATAACACATGCATAATTTGAAAAGCAATACACAGTCCAACAGCATGCAGGGTTGATTGATGGCAACAAGCCATCAGGTTTGGATGTATGAACAGGGCAGATGCATCAACGGACATGCAAATATGTATGACCCAACAGGACAAATGTCCAGGGGTGTTAATTGTGATTGCACATACCATTTTCACGTGGAATGGGTTATATGTGGTTATAGGGTGAGGTGAAGAAAATAATATTAACACCTTCGAATACCAATACATATGCTGTACATTTCTAATAGCTGCACATATATACACACTACTGTTCTAACTATAGTTTCCTATATGATAACTACTTCAATTTGGTGATAGGACTGTTACTGCTACATCAATATACATTTTATTGTTCTTCATACACATTCATATCTGGCTTTGTTCAGCTACATCATCCTGCTACATTTGCTTTATATAGCTATAGACAACTGTGGATGTTTGGTATGTCAGACAATCATACTATCTGCATATTGCAGACTGAGAGCAACATATCCAGATTTTCGGATACACATTCCAGCTGCAGCAACACTTTGAGCAGATTTCACTGTTTGGTTCTGCTTCTCACATTCATTTCATTCTGTACTGACTGCAGTATACTTTATTCAGGTGTTATTACTACTTTATTGGTGGATTCATAACACTTTCTCACACTCTCTCACTTGTTTTCATTTTACTATTCAGGATGGTACTTACTTCTAGGCTTTATTGACATGTTTTACCTGTAGTTATTACAATCCTTTCCAGCAGTCTCACTTCTGTCATGTTTCAGTATTTCAACAGGGGTATATTTCACATATGTGATTTGTTCATCTTCTGCAGCTGTACTTTTCAGCCTGCTGCAGGTTGTGTATTATTATATTACAGGTGGGGCATCTTTATTTCAGACTTTATTTCAGACATTTTCATTTTTCTGTTTGGATTACAGACTGCAACACACTTTTGTAATCAAGCAATACTTGCTAACACTCTTACACTGTTACTTGCACATTTTATTACTTAGTGACTACACTGCACTCTTTTGCTAACTGTCATACTTTTATATTTCTTTACAGTTACTGGGAGAGGATTACTGACCTGCCTGGTGGCACAACCGCACCAGCCTATCGCCATAGGCTCTGCGGTTCGCAGAACGGACACCTGCAGCTATAATATAAATGAAGTAATATTGGAATACACATCTCCATAATATCAGCTAGTTTAATTTCTTACATACGTAATTAAATGTAACTTACTCAGTAGTGGGGCGTTGGGCATTTGCCGGGCCTCCTGGATCCAAAGGATCAATTGGTCCTGCTTGCATCTCTTCAGGTCTGCATGGAGGTGACGGACCTTCTCACCAGTCCTTGGAACCCCTGTGGCACTGGTGAGATCATGAGCCAACCGGTCCCACGCCTCAGCCCTATATGCTTCCCACAGGACCTGGCCCTGCATGAGTTGGGCCTCATGATTGTGGACTAGGAGCCAGACCATGTATCTGGACTCCTCAATGCCCCACCTCTGTGCTTGAAAGCAACTACCCTCACCTACTCCTGACATTCTGGCTGCAAGTTAGTTCTACAATAGTTTATGCTGTGTATTCCCGCTTATGGGGCTTATATATGCCGTTTTTCCCGCACTTATCTGTGATTGGCCATTTTGGAATTGTATCAGCTTCACAAAACCTGTTTTGTCATGCGCCACTTTCTATTCATTCCTATATATTTGCTATTACTGCATTTCTAAGTACAAGTGTCATGGCTTAGTGGTTCAGTCCCTTGACTATGGTGCATGATATCCTGGGTTCAAACCTGGCCACTGCTTTTTATATTTTATGACTGTCTAGACAGGCTAGGGGGTGTGTCTGTGTAAAGGCAGTTTTGATACAGCTTGCTCAACATTGCCCGTCAGCTTGTTGGCGCGGTGCGCAGCTCCTCACAAACGGGTTACGGTGGTTTACACTTCATTTGGCTGTCAGCACGCATATTACGCTCAGCTCAGCTAGGGGCACACAGTTTCAGCATGTTAAACCACAGCTCACCTACGGGCACTCATTTTGCACCTGTTGAACCATTGCTCACCTACGGGCAGATGCACTCACCTTGTTAAACTGTAGCTCAGCTATAGGCACATCTGGCATTTTTTATTGTTTTGTTACCTCACATTTCTTCAAAATAAATGGACTATTTCATTACATTTTACATAAACTATGATTTTATATGTGTACATATTTGTCAGGGACTTGTTTTGTGCTTATTTTACTAAAAATAAATATTGATGTTGTGGGGGCTCCAACCATGAATGCCTGCTCTTTTGCCAACGTCTCTATCACTACGCTATTGCTTATTGGCTTACTTTCCATATTTAGTTCTTATATCCTTTCCCACTGACTGCTAATTGTGGCTAAGCGACGGGCACTCCCGTGCAAACGAGCGCACTCACGGGCAAACATCTTTACAATTTAAAAAAAATATACATGTTCATTTATATATTTTATGTTCATAGTCTGTGTGGGGCATGTGTTGTGTTGTGTTTATTCACATTTCCATGGCCTCTGTCGTGGATGCTTACTTTTGGCAATTTTACTCTTCTGGGGGCGTGTCTGCTTGCAGGGCTCGGCCTATGGACAAGCCCCCTACTGTCTTCCATGGACCGTGTTAGCCTTAGGTGTGATTCAGCATGCCCTCATGCATATGCATGACATGCTGACATCACACTGTTTAACTGCAGCCTCCGTGTACGCCATGTATCTCTTACACGGAGGCTTCATGAATCCTGCCCACTGTAGTCAATGGGTGTAGCAATTTCAATGATCGATGCTACTTTTGTCTTCTTTCATGTACTACTATATCTGGTTTTCTCGCATCTACTTTTTGAACTGATGGTAATGGGTGATACCACATGAAATAAACATAATTTTCTATAATCCTTCATGGCTCATGTTTCCAATGTTTTTCAGCTACTTCAGTGTTGTGTTTGCACAATCACCAATACAGCAGTCTTGCCGCATTATTATGCATTTTAGTATATAGTGCTTCTGCCATTATTATATCACAACCAGCAGCAAGATGTGTGACTGTGTCCAGTTCTGTTTTACAAAACATTGCCTGTTTCTCCCACATATTCAGTGGACTTTGTAAAAAAATGTGTACATAGTGCACTATCTTGGGGCACTATTATTAACCTTTCATCTTTTGGTTTAAATTCACCTCTCCTTAAACATTATTGCAGCCAGTCCTGATCAACATGAGGTTGTAACAGGAGTTTTCTGTACTTACAACTATATTTATGCATTTTCCACATTTCTTGTCTTCCAATCTGATTATTCACCTTATATTCTTTGTTTCGTTTTTTGGCACATTCATTTTGTCTATTTCTGGTTTGATTTCCATTCCCTCTGACATCTATTTGCTTTCGCTAAACTAAGCAGGGAAGCCATCTTAGACTTATTCTCCTCATGTTTTACAACTTTTCACTGTGTTTGGATCTGGTGAGGTCATCTGATATGTATGCAGTCCTACAATTGCAGATCTGTACAAGTAATCAATTTTGAGGAGGTCGATCCCTCCTTCAGAATGGGCAATATATAGTCTTGGTATGCACTGATTTTTATAAGTCCTCTGATACGCATGAAGCATCCTTCTTGTTTTCCTGTCCAGCTGATCCAATACCTTTGGGGCCAGTAAGTCACTCCAAAAGAGGGAGGTTGGCATAATGGCTAAGATAATTGCCTTACAGACACAAGTTACAGGGTTTGATTTTCACATGGCTTAATTGCCTAGGCTTAAAATGACCCATGAGGGCAGTTAGCCTAGTACTAATCTATGAACCAAAACTGTAAGTCAGGACAGGAAGAGCAAATTGGTTTATAGACTTTGTTCCTAGATGTCAGCACTGTTTTCACTATTAATTTTAGTCTTCTAAAATATTCCTCACTAAGTTTTATTTGCATTTGTCATATTTTATTATTGATCCTTCACCAATTGCCAAATATTTATATACTCCCTCTTGATCAAGTTCTTTTATATCACATTCCTGTCCCAGGCTGATGTTTTCATGGTGCTACAGCTTTCCTGTTTTAACTGAAAACGTTCTGACCACTTGCAGTTGTGCTTTCAGTTCCTCATCTGATGAAATACACCATTTTAAATCATCCACAAAAGGAAGATAAGAAGCCTTTCCACTTTGTTGATTTTTGGGAGCCAAATTATAGCTATGACCTAATGTGTTAAGTAGTC
Organism: Protopterus annectens; assembly: GCF_019279795.1. Classification (NCBI taxonomy): domain Eukaryota; kingdom Metazoa; phylum Chordata; order Ceratodontiformes; family Protopteridae; genus Protopterus; species Protopterus annectens. Next base: position 280,979,465 of record NC_056726.1, on the reverse strand, counting down.
AGTTTAATGTGTTAAAGGCAAGACAAAAGAGCAGCGGTGACAAAGAATCACCCTGGAATACCCCTCTTTGAATTTTTATCCCTTGATAATTTGTCCATTATCATGGCTTATCTGCAAAGTGGTTTTCCAATGTTTCCTGGTCACTGTAATGTAATAGATCAGTGCAGAGTGTATCTTATACATTTTTAATCACTTTTATCCTTGAATTTAGAATACTGTCAAATGCTTTTTGATAGTCTATCCATGCCATACTCAGATTCCTCCCCTTTTTACAGTTCTCCATTATGGCTTTATTTAACTACAAATGATCCTTCATTCCATATCACTTTTCTTTAGTTACCATTTTGTTTAATTGAAATTGAGTTTTCTTCTAAATGACTATAAACTCTGTCAGCATCAATTCCAGTGTATAGTTTATATGTCATCAAAAGGCAAATTATTGGTCTGTAGTTTTTAAGGGTCTATATTAGTTCACTGAAATCACTCTTCAGCGAACACTCGTTCATCAACCTGTATTCTGCGCAAATCACTTCCACAATTTTCTGAATACTCCCAGGGCAAGAACTACTTGCCCTGCAGCACAACTGACCCAAATCTAGCTAAATCTAACCCACCCAAGTGGGGAGCTTTGCCCCACCCCCCTAACTCTATATACCAACTATGAGATTGAACTACAGTGGAGAAAAGGGTAAGGTTGAGCTGCAGGGCAAGCATTTTTTTTCTTTGGGATTATTTAGTGAATCACGGAAGTGATTTTCACTGAATATGGGTCGATGAATCTCTGTTCACAGAAGAGTGACTTCAGCGAACTAACAAAGACCCAATTTTAGAACAGCTTGCAGGTTTGCTCTTAAGTAGAAGTATTGTTTTTCTTGTTGTCAAACAGATTGGCATCTGTTCTGGTGCCCATATAAATAGTTCTTACTCATGGCTAAATCTTCATGTAAAGATACTAATACTTTTAACCAGAAGTTAGGTACTGCATCTGAGCCTGGGTTTTTCCAATTAAGATGGTGCAGTGGTGCAGCGGTAGCATTGTTGCCTCACAGCAAGAGATTCTCTGATTCAATTCTCACCTGGGATGCCTTCTGTGTGGAGTCTGGGTGTTTTCTTTGCATTCATATGGGTTTCGTCTGTGTGCTCCGTTTTCCTCCCATGATACAAAGACATGCATCTGGAGTGTTTTTCTCTGGCCTTCTGCTGAAAATTGGCTCATTCCAAGTCAGACTTTCCTGGTTAACAAATTTAAAACAAACTAAATAAATAAAAAAGAGCTTTTCTTATGTTGGTTTCAGTCTCTCTCTGGCTATTATTTCATCCCATTTCATATCCTGTACCTTTAAACTTCTTATTCTTTCTTTTACTTCTTCTATCCCTTCAGCATCTTATTTATGTTCCGTAGGATCTGCATTGATATTTCCCCAAAATGTATCTATTTTTTTCTTTTTTGGTGGTGTTTCAATTATTTTTGCCTTGTTTCACACTTATCCATAAACCTTTTTTGGGGTCATCAATAAATTGCTTATTTTGTACTTTTTCGTTATATTTGTCTGCATATCTTGTAAGTTTTTTTGCCTGTGCTGGTATTTATAGTTAATTATTTGGATAGTGCATGGTAGATCTTGATCTGTTCTGATACCAAGCAATGCTTTTATCACATCTATCTTTCTGAGTACTTTTGTTGATCTGTTCCCCCCTCTATACTCTTCTAACAGTGACTCTTCTTGTCCTCTTTACTTTATAATTTTTCTGTTCGATACTTCCATGATGGCCTTTGATTTCTCCCTTTCCCTTACTGTAAGATTATTTATCTGTTATTAATTTAGCTGCACAGCAATATATCCTATTTACTTCTGTTATATCACATGAATCTCAATGGACAGTCCTAATTATTGTGTTCATTTGTTTTATCAAAGTCTAACTTTTTGGGTTTTATTGAATTTCTGTAGTCAATTTCTTTCATTGATCTTAATATTTGTCCATCTCTATTAAATCTAGCAACTCTTCTATTAGATCATTTTCTTCTAAACTGAGGCCACATTCTTTGTTTTCCATTTCCTGTGGGCATTCTACAGAAACTTCCAGATGATCTTTCTGCACATTCTCTTCAGTTTCATCCTGTGCCATCTGTTGCTCTTTCATATAGGAACTTACTGGCCTATCACTCCACAACACGGACTGCACCAAAGTTGCCACAGTCCCCTGTTCCTTCCCTTGCTGTGCAACTCCAACTGAACTTTTGTACTGGTTTCGTATGGAAGGCTCCAAAGTATCTTCATATGACAACTGATCAGATGTTTCCCACTCCACTGGTTTCTCCTTAATTTGGGGATCCATTGCTTTATTTTGCTGTGATGTTATCAGAGTTAGATCTTCTACACTATATCCTTCATTTCGCAGGTAATCCATAAACTCACTTTCTACTTCTATTTAACTTCTCCATTACTGATTCTTTTTATACAATTTATCTTTGTTTTCTTATTTTTTGTATTCTAAATTTTTCCTTATCAGGATGCCTTTGTATTTCTTGTGAAATATCTTTCGTCCTGCTCTTTTTGTATTGATTAGTTTTGCTTTCTCCTTTGCACAAACATTGCACCATATTAAATCTCTTCTTTCCCACATACACATTTCTTCTTCAGATGTCTTCTGCTCCTCCTGTTTTTTTTTTTTTTTTACTTTGGGGACTCATTGTTCCATCATGCTGTGATATAACCTGTGTTAGACTTTAAATACTTCCATTTGCCAGTATTCCATAACTTCAGCACCAATTTGTTTTTAACTTCTACTTTTCTAATCTTCTGTTCTACATTCCCTGTTTGTGATCTTATTTTTGTATTTTGGGCAGTTTTCTAGCATTGATTAATTTGGCTTTCTCCTTTGTATAAATATTGCACCATATCACATCTCTCTTTCTTTCCCATGTCCATATTTCTTTTTTATATGTTTCAAAAATCTCAATATTTAGTTTTTTATATTTTTGCACTTCTTCAGTCGCTTCTTTTTCCAAACGGTCCAAGGTTTCTTGGTCTATATAATGTTTTTCATAAATCTGTTGTATTAATGAACCAAAAGTTTTATTTAAAGCTTCTAACAGTTTTTCTTATGCAAGTATTTTTCTTGCCTCTAATTTCTCTCTTAAGCATTTTGCATATCTTTTGCCTGGAAATTCTGAGCTTCTTGGATAATAGTAACAATATACAATTTCTTTCTTATCCTCAATAGTCCACTCTGTCTGTATGGCTGTTTTGTGGCCTATCAGTTGTTGTGATTTTTGTGGACTTCTACCTCCTCCTACAACAAGGGGGGCATCTTCTCTCTGGGCCTGTCCTGTCCTAGCCCCATTCTAGGAATGTTTCCATGTCTTGAGGTTTCTACACTGTCATTTTTTGCATTCTTCACACCAGCATACCTATCAGGATTGGGCACTTTGTTATCATGGGTCATGTGCATCCAGCTGTCTTTTTTTATTTTTTAACCTACTTCTGTCCATAATATATGCTATATAAAATACAGTCTATATATCAGTGTCGTCTTTTTGAGATTTTGTGAAAAACAGGATCCACTTCATGAAGGAACTCACCAAGAATTGAGTATGAATTCAGTTCCAGCAATACTGCTCTGCTTTGCTTGCTGATTTAGTATCTCTCTATTTGGACGTCTACATTATGTGTCTGCCCTGACCTTGGACATCAGTGCTGGTAAGTGCGGTGATGCTGGTATGGGAAATCTTCTGCATGAAGGTTGAGATGAAACCAGTGTATGCCAATACAGACCTCAAGAGACCAATATTTACTGTGTTTCTGGGCTCCATGGCCTCATAGATACTACATAACTGCTTCTCACATGTTAGGAGCAACCTATGACACATGATGATGTCAGGCACACACACCTGCAAGGCTGCAAAATGGTGGGTATATCCTCTTCAGATGCATTGTGTAAATCCACAGCTGCAGATCTAGGGGCATCACTTGTTACAGGAGCCATGCTACTGACATTTGGAGTCACCATGGTAACTGCCTTTCATATGGCACTACCGTAGTATGGTGGAGGAAAACACATGTAAGCATATGACCGTTACACTCCATACTATAGGCTGACATACAATTTGACAGGCCATAGTAATTGTGCAATAGTGACAGGCACATACAGGATCAGGTTGTCCTTATATTGTGGAATATCTTTTTGTCAGTACCTTCTAAAGACATGAGACACATTCATGCACACATATTCATGTAGCCAGCTCTTAGTGCTGTGAATTCTAATAGAAGGGTGCAGATCTTTAGAAAGGTAGGACAAACAAAGCTTTCCATTCATTTTAGAGTGCAGTTCAACTTAACAAATGTAAAAATGCAGCTTAGAAGATGACAGTGTGCCTTTTGAACTGTGCAAGTTTATACCTAATTACACACCACATAGGCAAATTAGGCCAGGGTGCATGCATGTTTATGAATCACTGTACCCATTCATGCCTATGAATCCCTGTACCCATGCATGCCTATGAATCACTATCCCCATGCATGTCAATGAATCCCTATACCCAAGCATGTCTATGAATCCCTGTAGCCTTGTATGTCTATGAATCCCTATCCCCATGCATGTCTATGAATCTCTATAGCCTTGTATGTCTATGAATCGCTATAATTTCCTGTGATGCAGTATTGGCACAAGGTGCAGCCTACTGCCTATGCTTAGCTGTTGCAGTGTGGGGTCACTTGCTAATGCTGGAGACCTGCACAGGTACATGTGTTGCTCTACTTCACAATTAGCCACAGTGTAGAAATTATGTTGCAGGTATGATTCCCAGGCCACCATCTTTTTTTTTAACTAGAAACCTTTTCATTGAATTTCTATTTATTGCAGGCAGAGATACAAAGAAGAAGATGTGGAGAAAACATATTCAGGTAATACACAGAAAAGAATGTTAACTGGCAAATGCAACTATATGTAAACAAGACATTCATATTCTTCTTGCTGTATCTTAAACCAGTCTCTATTCCAGGGTCACAGACCTCTCCTCTCCCTTGCCGTTGATGTTTTTTAGATTTTATCTTACTATTCCTATCTGGGTTCCCAGGCAGTCATCTTGTTCCTCATGAAGGTGCCACTATTTTCAGCAAAGAAAATTTTGAAGACCGGCAACTATGGCTTATGCCTGCCAGATAGTGCCTGTGGTGTGTGAAGGACAGCAACCTACTGCTTTATCTCCTTCATATCTGTTTCAAGGAGCACCTACTGAGCAATTTATCTCCTTCATATCTGTTTCAAGGAGCACCTACTGAGCAATTTATCTCCTTCATATCTGTTTCAAGGAGCACCTACTGAGCAATTAACACGGTGCATTTAAGAAAGTGAATGCCTGATGTGACCTAGCTGAGGAGGTATCCACAGCCACAGCTGTCACCAAAACAGGGGGACAGTGCAGGCATTGGTTTGATGACCTGCAGCCCAGGAACCCCGGTGAGCTCCCTGCATGGGAAACGAAAGTTAGGCAAGAATGCCCTGAATGGAATAGTAAGCATTTTCCTTGTTTCCATCTTTTATTTTTCCTCTTTCATTCAGTTTTAGGTGTAGGGCTGTTTCTGTTTATGAGAATTAATTGACAGCCTCATCCTAGGAATTAAGTTTAAATCTGTGTTGACCTTCCATGGAGGGTGGTGGTGGTGGTGATGGTACTGCATGTCATACATTTTGTGTGAGTTTCTGCTTGGCCTTGCTCTGGGATCGGGTTACACTGTGCCATGTCATGGTGACTGCACACTACTTGGTATGCTCCATTTATATCTGTATCACTCTGGGATTGGGTTACATTACACCATGTCATGGTGACTGCACACTACCTGGTATGCTCCATATATATCTATACCACTCTGGGATTGGGTTACATTGTAACATGTCATGGTGACTGCACACTACCTGGTATGCTCCATATATATCTATACCACTCTGGGATTGGGTTACATTGTAACATGTCATGGTGACTGCACACTACCTGGTATGCTCCATATATATCTATACCACTCTGGGATTGGGTTACATTGTAACATGTCATGGTGACTGCACACTACCTGGTATGCTCCATATATACCTATACCACTCTGGGATCATGTTACATTACATCATGTCATGGTGACTGCACACTACTTGGTATGCACCATATATACCTATACCACTCTGGGATCGGGTTACATTGCACCATGTCATGGTAACTGCACACTACTTGGTATGCTGCATATATACCCATACCATATTCTGTTTGCATATGTCACCATATGTGAAGGGGAAGGATGTTTCCCTGCTGTTTGTCATACAGTTATTGGAATATATTTATGGGACTCTATATAGTGTTATAGCATTCCAGGTTACATTTTCCATGGTTTTGTCACGTGCACTTTTCTTTCAGTAGTAGCAGAACATGATGCAAACCATATTACCTTCAGCAGGAAACAGCCTGCAGACAGACATGGTTACTTATGGGTGCAAGACTGTTACAATCTTCATTCCTCTATCAGGACACATTCATTGATGAATGCCTTCCCTTATTTATGGCATTTTCAGATGTTAGGTTATTTTCTGATACCATTCTTTGTATGTGTTAATCATATATTTGACATATAGTTATGTCTCTCAGCATTTGATTCAATGTTTTTCCATATTTATAACCTCAGGCAACGTTTTCACAACTCAATCACTTATATAGTCATATATTCAGTAAAGTTACTAGTACAGTAGTGAAATTTAAAATTCTCTAGCACACATCACCAGATTCAGAATTAAAATTTATTGTGAACTTATCAATTGCTTGAAAGTTTGTTCAGTTTTTCATGAATAAAAGTTATTTCATCGAACTGCAGGTTTTAGCTGCAAAACACAGAGAAATAATGTCCCCTTCTGTCTTCATCTGTAATCTCACATGCAGTAAGACATGATTAAATTATTCCAGTAATCATCCCAAAATTATTTTTTTATCAAATGCAGTAAATGTAAAGTTCTTTAAAGCTTGTTAATCTCATTCTTAATTAAATATATGCTGGACATAAAACATGAACATATTATATAATGTGAAAACTTTAATATGAAACCTCTGTAAGAACAGTATCAAAAAGGAATCTGCATAGCTTAGGAGCCAGTTCATCATTACACAGAGCAACGATGGGGAGACCCCAGCAAAACCTGAACTATAAACGAATCGATGCTTAATGCGGCAGCTAAAAGTAACCGCTGAATGACCATGATGCTGCACCATTGCCTTTCATTCTTTTATTTACTTTATTTTAACTAGGTTATTGCTAAAAACAGCACTTTTAGTCCAGTATACCTACCCACTAAATAAATAAAGTAATCATTGTAATAAACAGTAACAATGGCACAGTCAGTCATGTGCATTACTACAAATAGAGCTAAAATATTCTAAAACATATATATATGTGAAGCAAAACGTTCTGTTAATTACAGTTTGATTACTTTTATCTGATGTAAATTTGCCTATGTCACAAGTGATAATTCAATAAAGGTGTTTGGAAAATATTTTAAATCATTTCATTTATTTATTGTTGTAAAACAGAATGAAAACACAAAACTTGATTAACTGGACTCTTTTTAGCCAAGGGAAAATGGAACCATCAGTAGGAATATAGTCAGGATTTCAAAATTTGCACATCAAATTCTACAGTGTATCCTACAACTGTCCAAGTGTAGATCCATCCAGCCCTGGACAGTGTATGTTTCATGGCAGTATGCTTTTTCAAACATTGCTGGAAAAAATGAAATGACAGGTTTGATAAAAAAGGCATTTGATGAAACAGAACAACTTGATAAGCTAAAAGTAAACATACCTGGGATTTTTTTTTATTCTAGAAAATCTCATTGCACAAAAAAGATTATTTAAAAAGTGCATGCCATATTGTAGTTGATTACCACCAAAAATATCTAGTTCAAAGCTTTCTCCAAACTCAATCTGTTGTCATTACAAGAATGGCATCACTAAAATATATATATATATATATATATATATATATATATATATATATATATATATATTAATATATCTATATGTAAAAATAAACTTGTCACTCCAACAAGCAGGAGCTTAAATTTGAAATAATCCTCCCTGGTGATAACACGCATTCAAAATAAATGTAAAGCTTGCATATTAAAGTAGCTCAGCTGTGGCACAGTAGTATAGGAACTTCATTTTGACCCAGATGTGCTGGGAGTGAATGGTTTCCAGATGCGACACAGAACTGTAGGGACGTCACTATGACCCAGATATACTGGGTCTGAATGGTTTCCAGATGTGGCACAGTAGTGTAGGGACCTCACTATGACCCAGAGGCTGGGTCTGAATGGTTTCCAGCCTGGGGACACAAGTGTGGGTGGGGACTTCATTTTGACCCAGATGTGCTGGGACTCAATGGTTTCCAGATGCGACACAGAAGTGTAGGGACCTCACTATGACCCAGATATACTGGGTCTGAATGGTTTCCAAATGTGGCACAGAAGTGTAGGGACCTCACTTTGACCCAGACGTTCATAGGTTCATAGGTTAGTACTAGGCTAACTGCCTTTGTGGGCCATTTTAAGCCTAGCTATTTACCCCATCTGAGAATCAAACCCTGGACCTTGTGTTTGTAATGTAAACACCTTAACCATCATGTCAACCTCCCACCCCTCTGTGCTGGGTCTGAATGGTTTCGAGCTGTTGCACAGACATGTAAGGACCTCAATATGACCCAGATGTGCTGGGTCTGAATGGTTTCCAGCTGTGGGACAGAGGTCTAGGGACCTCACTATGACCAAGATGTGCTGGGTTTGAATGGCTTCCAGCTGTGAGAGAAGTGTACGGACTTCACTATGACTCAGATAAGCTGGGTCTGAATGTTTTTCAGTTGTGACACAGAAGTGTACGGACATCACTATGACCTAGATATGCTGGGTCTGAATGTTTTCCATCTACGGCATTATGACCCAGATAGGCTGGGTCTGAATGATTTTTGGGTGCTGGAAGATCTGTGCAGGAGGATAGAAGTGAGTGACTAGCATCAGCACACCCAGCCCTGAAGAAAGAATTTGTGGTCCACTAACTATTTCATCACATACAAGTGGAGGCTTGTAGGCAGCAAAGCTGCAGTGATTTACTGTCAACATGGTTTTGACTTACATGTGGGTAGGAAATTCTGCATGCACTGGGAGGGTGCAGTAGGCCTCCCACAGTGACAGCAGTACTCATGTCAATCATCAGGGGCAAGCTTAGGACCTAAAAAATACAAATGCTCTCACTGCTTGCATTGCTGGATATGAGTGAGGGTATGAACATGTCCATGGTTGTCTGGATGATAGCCCTTCCAATTGGCACTCACCTCTCCATTAGGGACTCCCTAGCTGGTGGACAATAAACAGTCCAAGACCAACATGAGGAAAGAGATGAAAGGCAGCAATCATGGAGGGAAACAGCATCTAAGAAGTACACTCACATATTACACTATTAAAGAAATGCTCTGAACATCCATTCACAAGCCAATCTCCAAGTAAAACAAAAAGTGTTTTCTCTGTTGCAGGTGTA